>NW_010366577.1:1082366-1122163 GCF_000414095.1 Morus notabilis | reverse complement strand
GAAAATAAGCAACTTAAATCAAGCATAAACATACCACATCAAGCTAACCTCAAAACTCACAAAACTAACATAAAACTCACACACCCTTATTACAACTCATCTCCTCAAGAACCTCAAATTTACATCCACAAATCCAAGCTTAAAGTTGGCTAGAAATTAATGGAGAAGAGTTTGAGAGCTTACCCTTGAAGAACTATCTCTCTCCCTTGAAAACTTTGAACTCCTCTAAGATTTGTTATTGGCTTGGAACTAGAAAGTATAAGGAAATTTAAGAGGAATATTTCTACATTTCAAACTTTACTAAAACATAAAAAAAGGATTTAGAGTTATACCCTTTGAAAAAATGCTTGTCTAGACTCCTCCTAGACCCTTTGATCTCCTTTTTCTTCTTCTATGGTTTGTAGTGGCTCAAGATTGGGAGAGTAGGAGAAAATATTTGAGAAATAGTGGGGGAGTATGGTATGGCCGGATTTTGAGGGGGAGAGAAAAGCTAGGGAAAAAAATGAGGCTTATCCTATGGTGGTTCCTTTTATAGGCACTTGGAAATTATTTTTTTTTAACACCACATCAACTCTCTCAATCAACCAAATTTTTGGTTCAATTTTCCCCAATCTTGGCCGGTTATGGAAGGAGAAAAGGAGAAGCCAAAATTGCCATTAATTCCCCTTCAACCACTACCATCCCATCACCTTAACTTGTAGCCTTCTAACATACTCAACATATAACCAAAATTTTTGGATATAACTTCCTAAGGATGGCCGGCCAAGTGAAGAGAAAAAAGGAGAAAAAAACTAATCATTAGTCCTATTCACCTCTCTCATCACATCTCATCAAATCACACACACTAACCTACACCTTGTACTTTTGTCCATTCCCTTAACTTACTCATTAAAACTGTCCAAAATTATACTGACAGTTATTTTCTCTTGTATACGGGTTCTGGATGCTAGGTTGTACTGTGCTGGGAGATTCTTAAAATTAAGATTCTCTAACTGTATCTATACTGGAAATTCTTCCGTTTTAAAGTACGGTGAGAATTTATCGATCGAATTTACTTGATCGGGAAATGTGAACTTAACGTGAAATCTGCTATAGAATTTAGGAATGCAGATGTTAATTCCATAAATCCTTCAATCACAAAATGTACCTAGTATAATGATTTTTCAGGAAAATCCTTGACTCAAATACATGAATTACATTATTAAAATTCTGAGATTTTCTTAGTCACTACATCTTCCCATGGTCTCTATATATATTTTGGGCCCATTTAGTTCGTTGATTCGAGTTTTTAATTCGAGTTGAGATGTGATTTTATGTGAGAGCTTTTTACTGTAACAAAAAAGTTAGAAGTGATTGTTTCTGAGAACTTTTTATTGATCTTATCATTATATGAGGCTAGAAATTGTAAATTTCAAAACCTAAGGAACTTTAATGGTAAATAGAAATATCTCTAGGAAATTTATGTTTATATATCAAAATCTAACAGTACACAGATAAATCATTAGACAAAATCTGATGCAAATTATACCTACGGAGAAATTTCTCTAAAATGAATGCCTTGAATTGATAAATAAATTATTCTACAAGCAGAAGTCGTTTGCATCATTAATATTACCATTAATTTGAACGAAAATAATGGTACAATTTGTACATGAAAGTCATTGGGTTCAATTAACAAAGAAGGAAGTCACGACCCGTTTAGTTCGCTGATTCGAGTTTACATGTGATTTTATATGAGAATTTTTTATTGTAATAAAAAAATTAGATGTGATTATTTTTTAGAGTCTTTTACTATAACAAAACTCAAATTCTAAATTTGAATAAGTGAAATGAATGAGATTTTAGTTTCTTTTAGGAAAAAATTGCTAAATCAAGGGGATAGGGATTTTACGCGGAAACAAAAATCACTACCTATGAAAAGAGTGTGAATGCAACTGCAAAGAGTTTGAATGATCACTCACACAAAAAACAAAAAAAAATGGTGGCCGTAAAAGTTGAAAAAATAGTTTTCACATGTTCACACTATGTAAGAAAAAAAAAATAAGTAAAAAATAAAAACTTTTGAATTCAGACTTTATCCTTAAAATTAAAAAAAATAAAATAAAATAAGTTCAAACTTTACCCGCAAATTCCCCATCTCATCCTCTTCGAACGGACACAAGAATTAAGAAATATATATATATATATATATATATATATTTCCATTTTTGGCTTCCGTCGCTGTCTAACTAATAATTAGATAGCAAAGAGGCAAATTGTTTTGATCTTACAATGTCTTAATACTTAAAAATAATGTTTATTAAAGAAAAGGAACCCTACATATTTGGTCTGCATATTAATGATTAGTGGTGGAGGTTGCATATATTGCATTCAAGAAATAATAATTTCATAACCTGCCGCCAAAGAACTAACAATTGACATGATAAGAACTTGTATTTGTGCTTACATAATTAGACATAAAGGGAAAAAAAAAAAGAACACCAATTACTGCATATATTGGACATATATAGCTCATTTATGTATAATCCATAAATTAAACAACTAATCAAAAAAAAAAAAACCATTATAATGTGCTTTCATTTTGATATCTTATTTTTGTTGACTTCTTCGTAGTCAAAAACCTAAGTTTGCGTTTCACGTCAATGACATCCGAGGGGTAGAACTAGAAGCTTTCTCAGAAGAAGTCACTGCTGGGGTTTACTTTGACTACGTGTACGGAAAGCTTGGGATTTAAAATATGCCTCATTATATCATTTTTCAGTTAAAAAAAAAAGAAAAAAAAAACCCGATTAAGATCAATTGGACGCGTTTAGAATTTATTCTAAAATAATTTTATATTTTGTATGAAAATGGAAATGAAAACGTTTTCAATTTCAGACATAAATTATTTTTGAAAATGCGTTTAGCAGTTTTATCAAGAGATTGTTTTCAGTATAAAAAAACTTCATTAATGTCTCTCTCTCTCTCTCTGCTCGAGAGATAAGAAAACGAAAATAAAAAATAAAAAACAACTAAAAGTCATTTCTCATTTCTCTCTCATTTTATACTAAACTAAAAAATTGTTTCCATTTCCGTTTTTTATCTTTATTGCGCAAAACGCCGTTTTGAAAACGTTTTCATTTTTTTTATCAAAAAATGTGAAAAATAAAAACGTGATCAACTCTAAACATGGCCATTGTTTTTTATTATATATTTTGTAACTAGTCAATATTTTAACTTCATATTTCTTTCTGGAAAACTCTGTAATACTACGAACATATTGGGACCCGTTTAGTTCGTTGATTCAAGTTTTTAATTCGAGTTGAGATGTGATTTTATGTGAGAGCTTTTTATTGTAGCAAAAAAGTTAAATATGACTGTTTCTGAGAGCTTTTTACTGTCGAACCGGACCTAAATTTTCTAGGCCCATATACATTTCTATTTGGTTTATTAGAAAAGTTTTCATTTAATAATTAAATAGATACAACGCTAATATAATTGTAAATGATCACTAAGTACTCATTATTAGTATTTTTTTTACTTTCTATGACTCACAGGACTGACAAAATATGAACAAATTATTTTCTGGCCGGTAAATAAATTATTACGATTATCATGTTTTATTAGTGAATATATATATATATATATATACTTCAGTCATTTAAAAAATATATAAATAGAGAAATACGATTTAAAAATAGAAAAAATTTCACATTAATATTCTGTAATTTAATATCATCATTTTTTAGTACCCTGTATTTTTTTATAATTTTGAATTAATACTTTGACGTTTTAAGAAATCGTGTTTTAGTACTTTAAGACCTTTATGAAATAATTTTCCCTTAAAATATGCGCAATCGCTAAAAAAATGATTACGTTAAAATATAGGATATTAATATGAAATTTTTCCTTAAAAATATGGATAAAGGTATTACTCTCGTATAGTCATTATTGTTACGTAGCAAGAAACTAACTTGTTGAAGCCCCTTCTAAGAGAAGACCCAAAAAACTAAGTATTGTTTAGTATGGTTAGAACCTGGAACCTTCAGGAAATTGGTATACACAAACAGAGGTGTTATATAAGCACGTTCTGTATATATATATATAGTACCGTGTATTTTAGTATCGTGTATTTTAGTATAATCATTTTTTAAGACCTTGTATTTTTTATAATTTTAAATTAGTACTTTGACGTTTTAAAAAATCACGTTTTAGTGATATAAGGTCTTTATGAAATAATCTTCTCTTAAAATATACGCGATTGTTAAAAATGATTACGCTAAAATACATGATACCAATACGAAATTTTTCCTTAAAAATATAGGTAAAGGTATCACTCTCATATAGTCATTATTCTTCTAAGAGAAGACCCAAAAAACTAAGTATTGTTTAGTATGGTTAGAAGCTGGAACCTTCAGGAAATTGGTATACACAAACAGAGGTGTTATATAAGCATGTTCTGTATATATATATATATATACATCGCCAGCCCTACATATATACGTATGAATGTAGTAGTATGTGGCGACCAAGTTTCACTGCTATGTTTGGACCATAGTCACTGTCACTCGTAAGCTACGGTATTAACTTACACGACAAAGCAAATCCTTGAGTAGCTTTACATGCGCAAACTTTGAATGTGGTACATCTATTTGCAAAATAAATAACCTCTAATTTATTACTTGCAAATTTGCAAACATGAAACAGAATCTTCAGTAGAAAGAAGAGTAAGATTAATGTTTTTTTTTCTCTATTTAAAAAAAAAATAGTAATGTTTTTTTTTCTTAATTATATGCTACTGTTCGTTTTAGTTCTAAGGTTATGAATTAATTTCCAATAGTTGACACAAAACTCTGGCTTGACCAAATATTTCTTAATTATAGTGATCTCCACTTTTTTTTTTTTTTGAAAGGATGTCCACTTGTTTTTGTTTATATTGGAATGTATCCCAATCGAATAATTTACGTTGATATTTTTAGGTTGTTTTTTTTTTTTTTTTTTCATTTAAGGCACTCTTTAATATTTTCCCTTTAGCAATTAGGAATAATTTCCCATGACTAAATGTCTAGAGGACGACTTGAAAAATCAAAAACTTTTTTTTTTCTTAAAGGTCTATTTGGTTCATATACGTTCAAGTCAGTAATTTTGATTTATTAGTGGAAATTTTGTGAGAGAATTATTGATTAAAATTTTTTAAATTTAAACTCTTTGTGAGAAGAAAATACTATAACAAATCGGAATAATGAGATTTGTTAGAGAGACCCTAAATGTAGTGGCTAAATATTGTATCATTTATATACTTCGAGTCTTTGACTGAACGAAGATTTTCTAGTACAATTACATCTGAGTACGTGACAGATTCCTTCTTGAAGAGTTAAGATACGTAACACTGAAATTGTTTAAGGAAGCTTTAACCATTAATTACATATCACTTTATTGAATTAAGAAACTTTAACGTTTTAACTAAGCAAGATTTAAGTAATAATGGGGAAAAAATGCACATCATAACGGAAAATGGAGAGCTCAAGTCTTAATGCATATGTACTATTTCTTAAAAAAAAAAAAAAAAAAAAAGAGAAAGAAAGGAAAAAAAAATTAAGAAATAAAGGGAGTTCTCTTTACGTAGAGGACCCGAATAAACACTCTCTAAAAATAATAAGTTCAGGTGAAAAAAAACTTAGTAATTTTTATGACTAATTATTTTACAATTTTGTTTTTTATATTTTAATAAAATTGAGTGAGAGACTCAATGTGATTTGAAATTGAGTGTCAATCTAATTAGGATGTTTTTAATACCTTCAATGCTAGTCCTTCCTTCTTATTATTTAAGTAAAAAGATGTTTTTTTGCTCGAGAAAAAGGGGATTTGTGGGGTATTTAAGCTCGCAGCTACTTGGCAATCTATAGAGACCATAATTGAAGAAGGAGCTTTGTCCATATCTTGTTACCTAAGTCATATTCAATAGATCGATAAGATGCATAATTTCAATCTCAATGTGCAAAATTGGAATTGATCTTTATATTTTAAGTAAGAGTCTTAATATGTTGTTTTTTTGTTGCGATGCCACCATGGGTGGCAGATAAAAAGGTTAGAAACCTAGGAGAGGGACAAATTTTAGGGACTAGTTCCGGAGAAAAAAGGTGTTTGTGTGTGTCTTTAAACAATAAAATTATTTGCATACATTGAAACAGGAAATTGGAGCGTCCAAATTATATAATAACAGTAGCGTAACACCCCACAAGGCTTTCATTTTCATACACATGATTTTTTTGTCTTTTATTTATTTCCCCCCTATAAGGAGAAAAAAAAAGTAGTTTAGACAGCAATAAGATACGGAATTTTCCCATAATTTATTTCATCTTTTCTTTTATCGAAAAGAAAAAAGAAAAAGAAAAACTACTGACAAAAAATTACAAGCAAAACCCATCTTTTCTTTTTTTTTTTTTTCCCCTCACAAAAGCCCATATGCCCAGTATTCCTGTTCCAAAACCGTTCTTGGGAACGGACTCTGATTGGGAGGAACAATATCAACAATTTGCTTTCGATCATGATCACCATCATCTTCCATAAGCAAATCCCAGCCGTTGAAATACTCCTCGTCCCACAACCCCATTCCACTGCCGTCACCCACACGGTTGTCGCCGTAGTCGCACGACGACGGCCATTCGAAATCCGGAAGCTGCAAATCTTCCAGAAAGTAATTGGGAGAATCCGATGACGAAGAAGACGACAACGACGACGAAGACGACGTCGTCGAAGAAGAAACGACAATCTCGTGAGGCTCAATCAGAGGTACTTCGTCCGTACAGAAGCCGTTATTGACGAGCTGACTTTCCAATATTATTCCGCTCGTCATGCTGTTCTCTACGTCGTCTTTACCTTTCGATTCGGTCGTCAGTACTGAAGAGGACTGATACGACGACGTCGTCGTCGTCGTTGTCGCCGTCGCGATTTCGTTGTTGTTATCGAGTTCAGAGCAATTCTGTTGTTGTTGTGTTGGTGGTGGTGGTTGAGGTTCTGATTGGTCCGTCACGGTGGAAATAATTGGCTTGTGGGTGAGAGGATCAATCCCCATTTTCTTGAGTTTTTTCTTGATGTGGGTGTTCCAGTGGTTCTTTATTTCGTTGTCTGTTCTTCCCGGAAGATGAGACGCAATCTTAGACCATCTGCATTACACAACACAAATAAAATAAAATAAATTAAATACAAAGCAGAAAAGTTCAAGCAAAGTTTTTCGTATTATAATTTTAAAAACAGCAGAGTCATAATAACTAATATTTATTAAGTTTATTTGTTAAAAATGTTATTTTTGGTTTCTGATAATTAATAAAGAATTTATGTGGGGCTTTGTCATATAAATTCATTTGTAATAAACAAATGGTTAGAATTTTCAGAAGAAGGGCTAGGCGAATGATTAAGAAGTCGCAAAGAAAAATGAGCTTCGAAAAGTTTCATGTTTTACAAAAGACATATATATATATATATAGTAAAGCATGAAATTCAGGAATGAAAATATTAATGAATGAAAAAAAAGAAGAAAAACTAAACTCCATTTTGGAGAACAGAGGAAAAGGTGACGAGCTGAGAAAAAGAAACCTGTTGCCAAGTTGAGCGTGGAGATCAATGACCATTTTCTCTTCAGAGTCAGATAAAAGACCCCTTTTCAAGTCAGGCCTTAGATAATTGGTCCATCTCAGCCTGCAACTTTTTCCACACCTTAGCAATCCTGCAAATATATAATATAATGTCACGCCCCATAACCATAATCATTTACTCTGAATGATATAATTCACTTTCCTCTCTCTCTCTTGTCCCTTCCTTTTCTTTTCTTTTATTCTTTTTTAATCTTAAGTTTTTTCTTTTTTTCTTTTTTCATAAACAAAGATGAATGAAAGATGAAAACGTACAAAATCCAACCCAAAAAAAATAAGAAGAAAAGAAAAAAGATCAAGATTAATTTTAAAAATTAACAAGTTTTCTGTATGTGAGAGAGTAATGTAATAGGAAAATAATTAAAGAGAAACGACATAAAACCTGCAAGCTTAGGAACGGCTCTCCAGCAGCATTGGCCGTTGGTGAGGATGAAGTTGATGAGCTTCTTGTCCTCTTCGGCCGTCCATGGCCCTTTCTTCAACCCCACTTTGTCACAACATGGTTGTCTTCCCATAATTATTTCCTTAATTTCTTTCAAGATTAACCCAATTCCCCAACAAAATTAAGAAAACAAAGAAAAAAAAATCCCCACTAGTAATTTATCTTCAAAACAAGTGAGAGAGATAGAAAGAGAGACAAACTTGTTAAGACTCCTCAAGAAGAGATTGTAGTTAGACTAAGGTGGAAAATACCACCACCCCACCTACTTAAATACAAATCCTTTGGACTTCGATCGCCTTCTAAATTTATTTTCTTTTTTTTTATTTTTATTTTTTTTAAAATGCAAATTTTTTTTGTGTTTTTTTTTTTGTTTTTGGCTCACTGTGTACACGTGTTGACTATCAATGGGAGGTCTTTTTCAGAAAGCTCCACCTCATCAACTCTTTTCTTTTTGCTTGAGTTGGAAGCGTAAGATACCCATTACCATTTGTAATTGTATGTATTACACACTTCCATGAGAGTACCCTAGACAAACTATGTTGCAAACAACTCATACCCCAAATTTGAAATTCTCATAAATCCTAATATTTTCTTTTTGTTATTAAAATAAGAAGAAATAATGTTTTTTTTTTTTTTTTTAAAAAGAAGAAGAAATATTGGTATATTTCTATTAATACATTTATAAGTAATAACTAATGGACAGAAACTTGGAGGCATATTTATTTGATGGTTTTCTTCTCTTATGTACTAAGCAAAATATGGTTCAGTTTCTTTTCCTGTACCAAACTGATGTAATTCTTATGAGTAATTAAGATTATGGTTGTCACATCTATTTATAATATATGCTACACTATTTTTACTTTAAAAACGGTATATAGAAAAAAAAAAAAAAGTTACAATAGTAGGAGAATTTTACATAGATTGAAAAACATGTTTCTGCCGTCTTGGTTGGTTCTAAGAGACTTTAACGAAATTCACTTGAAAATGGTTAGGATGAAGGAGATTTTATCCAAATAACATATTGACCTCTTTTTACATTGGAAATTACATTTTTTTTTTCCACTAATTCTCAGGTTTGAAATTTGGACTTTTATTTTTAGGATATCCTCATTAATGGATCTTATTAATCATCATAAGATTCAAAAAAGTAAAAATAAAGAAGAAGAGACGTTTAATCGATAGGACATTTGGTTTATGAATTTATAATTATGATTTAGAATTATTCTCGATTTACTTGTATTTTTATGAGAGAAAATACTGTAACAAGCCATGAACTATGATCCAAATCCTTACTCCAAACGCACATTGCGATTGTGGTTAATAATGCATTCCATCCTAAACGAATCTTTTCTTTTGGACCTTCACAATTCAAATTTCACAATACGAACCTTTTCCATTTGAAAGACTCTAGTGGCCGGGAAAAAAAAAAAAAAAAAAAAAAAAAAACAATGAGGCTCATGGACTGGAATTTGGAAAACACAAATGACTGGACTTAAGGAGATTGTTGAAGTGTACTTGGCCAATGTGTCTACTTCACTCTGCTCCGAGTCCCAAATTTGTCTGTCTTATGATGTGTATACCATCGGGTTACTGCGGCTATGGATGAAATGCTTGAAGCTCCATATTCGGAAGAGGAATTGAAGGAAGCCCCGTTTAGTGTTTAGTACGTGGTTACTAAATCAACATGACAAAATGGTTTTTATGTACTTTTCGTTCAAAAGATTTGGGAGTTCGTTGATAAGGATATTGGTTATGGAGGTGTAAGTTGAATACTCTCCATGGCCATCGTTTGACTACGGGAAGAGGTTCTGTTTGCTATACTTCTCGTTGAGCGAACGGTGTAACCCACATAACTGTTAGTTATGCGTCAGCTATTTCTGTTAGCTATTTTTTTCTTTGCTAATTGGAGGAATAAATGCCTGAATGTATGCCCGAGCTGTAAAGATATGAAGAGGCGAATGACCAGAGACCCTCTAATTACTGCGATGAGGCTAGTCCCTCTATGAGTAGACTAAACTATGAATATAAATGAAGAAATGAACTCCGGGCTCCTTCTTACATGTTAACCTTTTAGTTTATGGATTCAGAACTATAATTTAAAATTATTTTCATTTTACGTGTATTTTTTGTGAGAGAAAAACACTGTAGAGAAACATGAATCATGATTCAGAATCATGGACAAATACATGAAACAAACATAGTGGACGTTTGGTTCATGGATTCAGAATCATGATTCAGAACCATTCTCGTTTTACGTGTGTTTTTTGTGAGAAAAAAATACTGTAAAAAATCATAAATCGTGATTCAGAATCAGAGACAAATACAATAAACAATCAGAGACGAATAATGTTAATACTTTCTATTAAGAAATTATTATTTTTGTTATTAAATTAGCTCAAATTAAGTAATATTTATATTTTTTAAATATTTTGTATAGTTTTAACAAAAAATTTTAAGATTTTCTCAAAAAATATTCATTTTTTAAAAAAATATCTGTCGATATTGACATTTTGGTTGATATTATCAGTAAATCAAGACTACAGACATTTTCATCCTTGATCAATGTCTATCGGTTTGCTTGGGATATTACTCCTCTTTGGCCTTTGTTAAAGTCTTTTACAGGGTTCACTATTACCGGGCTCTGTATGTGGTGAATTTTTTTTTTCTTTTGTACGTGATAGGATAAGGAAAATGAGATAAATAATCTTTTTAAATAGCATCCTTTACTATTTGACCCACAAACATTTATCCTGATTAAATAATTATATTAATTAAAATGATATTAATTAAGAATAAAAAGTAAAAATCTAAATCCTTAAAGTTAAGTTCAGTAATTTTCTCAGTAGGAGTTTAGGGTGCGTTTGATAGATAGATCCAAAATCATGATTCTGAATCCTGATTCAGAATCAGTATTTGGTTTAGATGATTTTGAATCATGATTTAGAATTTAATGTGATGTTTTAAACTAGCTCAAATCATGATTTTAAAACCACACCCCTCTTGATTTAAGGTGATTTAAACCCCTGATTCGGAATCATAGTTTCATAATTATAATTTAAACTCAAAATCATGAATCATAATTCTGGTTTCAGAATCATAATTAGAATCATCTTGATTTGAATCATCGTACCAAAAGAACCCAATGATTTTAAACAAGCTGAGGATGTTGAAGTCTATTGTATTGTGGCTCAGAGTCTATATGTGAGAGGAGTAAAGGCTAATAGCTATAACACACACACTCTTGTCCTCTCTTACTAATTCTTGGCAAGGGTCCCATTTGTGAAGTTTATTTGTTACTTGCTGTTGAAGCAATCCCTGTGATTAGTTATGATTCTGTGCTTTCTAGTTTAATCAACTGATTAATGAATTGAAGTTCTTTCTTTCTTTCAAAAAGAAAAAAAGAAATTAATACCTCAAAGGATGAGAAATTTTGTGAACAAATTCAATATGCGTTATTCATTACAAATACTATACCAAAACCAGAAGGCATGAACGAAAAGAAAAAGGTGCATTTGATGCTCAAATTTGTGCGAATAATAGTTAAATCAAAGAGTATCTGTATGAATATCAACTATCATAATGCTTAAAATCCCTTCTATTTGTACTAAGCAATATTTGTAAATGCTATTAAAATATAGAGATAATATTACTGTTCTAATTCCAGCCCCACTTAATTCACATTTGTACTTAGTCATGCTAGCTTTTTCGTTGGGGAGAGACAAACTTGTGTCTTTAGCAAGGAAAATTGTCCAAGTTTTACTCTAACAAAAGAAGAAAATACAAAGAAGATGAAAGTCCGAAAAGATAGAAAACCAATCAAATTCAACATAAACCAAAACCAAAGCCATATATGGTTCTTAATGATCTCTCTCTGAAATATTATCAATGCCACAGTGCCTGTCGGCAAAACTGAAGAGGTGGGCAAATATTATTATATTATATATCTATAATTAATAATGTATTCATCTATTTTTTTTCTTTCTTTTTGAGGTTCATCTAATTAGTGAAAATTTTGAGTTTAATCATTTTTTTTCAACTTTATTATTTATTTCATTACACAAAATGTTGATGTCATTACAAAAACTAACTTACATGTTATAAAAGGTAAAATCTATAAGTTACGAAAAGTTAACTTACAGGTTATGCATGTTATAAAAGATGATAACCTACCGTTTATAAAAAGATAACTTTAAGATTATTAATGACATAAAATAAAATTTAAAACAATGGCATAAATAAAATAGTATTATATGAGAATTTCCCATCATTCATTGGCGTTACTGCCAAAAAAGATATAATAATTGTTTTCATATTCTTGAAGCGTTATTGTTAAAGTTTTAAGAGAACACATATTATTATAAAAGTTCAAAGATAAAAATGATTAAAGATATCACTTATAATGCAACTCTCCGCATCCAAAGAAATAATTTTATTCAAATATATAATGATGTTTTTTTAATACTTGATTCTGGGAGACCAACATTTGAACTTTGCCGGATTCCCTTCATACTCCAATATTTTTTTCTCTAGTTTTAATTTCCTAATTGATTTTTCATTGTGCTAACTTGCAGACAGGCCTCCTTTGCTGGTCTTTGTTTACATCTTAATTTGATCTTGAAACTAAAAGATTTAGGGGTTGTCCTTTTGTAACGAAACTCAGAAAAAATTTGAACTCAAGTTACAATTTTATTTAAGTTTATGTTCTTTTATAAAATTTGAGTTTGAATTCGAGTTTAAACTCGAGTTCAAGTTTCATCTTCAACTCGAGTTTATAAACTCGAACTCAAGTTAATGAACAATATTTTTTCTATTTTTAAAAATGTCATAACTTTTTCATTTTAATTCTGATTGAGATGATTTTTTTCTATGCATTCACAACGAAAAAATGAATAAAACCACACCCATATACCGTATTAAAATTTTTCATCACCATTGAGTTTTTATTAAAATACTATCTAAATACAAATTTAAGTTTTGACCTAGACAAACACAAACTCAAAAAAATTCTCAATTCAAATCATAACTTAAATGTGCACGTCTAAACACAAACTCAAGTTACAACTTCAACTTAAATTATAACTCAAACTCAATTCAAGATCATCACTCAAATCACCCTAACTCAAAATTAGTAAAGAACAATTGGCTTGGTTCTTGTGGAAGGATAGGGACAATCTGGTTCACATTAACAAGTCCAAGTCGACAGATATTCTATTTGAAGATGCAAATCTCTTTCTTTCCGAGTTCCAACGGTGTCAAGTTATCAATTCGACGCAGGCTTCCGCAACGACCGCTCCCTCACCTTCAAGCTTCTAACTCTAGCAAGCTGCTACCACCATTCCAGACTCCAGAGCTACGCCAGCTGAAGGAAAACGAATTACATTTCCTGGGATTGGGATTTTTTTTTTTTTTTTTTTTTTTTTTTTGCATATTCTAAAACTGGACTTCTTGGGCTTTTGGGTTACTCATCGTAAAGGAGTGGGTTTTTGGGCTACCAGTAAGCAACTGAGATTTTGGGCTACTTGAGGTAAGCAAGTAGTGTTTGGGCTACTAAAGGAAAGCAATTGGTTTTTTTTTTAGGTAGAAAATTTCAAGTTTTTATATATTTTTTTTAAATATATTATTTGTCATTATATAAAATATTGATGCCATTAAAAAAAATCATGTGCAGGTTACCTTTTGTAATTTACAGGTTACGAAAAGATAACCTGTAGGTTACGAAGAGATAAATTTTAAAACAATGAAAGAAAATAGTGTTATCTTTTTTATTGGCTTTACAAAAAATTTTCTAAAATTAATTTGAAACTTTCATGTGGACAAAGCCTAATTTAGACAAAGGATGAGCAAGCCCATTTACGCTGGGTTTGGTAGGAAGAAAAGTAGAAGGAAGGAAGAAGGTGGAGGGATTTAAGAAGAGAAACTAGAAAAATATGTTGCTTGGTAAGAGAGAAAAGAGAATGGAAGAGAAATTAAAAGCAAAAATAGTACAAGTGAGTCCCACCATGTTTTCTCCTTCCATAAGTGGAGATAGAGATGTCAAACGTGTCGTGCCGGGCCGGCACGACACGTCTGACCCCAAGCCCGTGGCAGGCCTAGGCCGTGCCTGACACGACCCTGTACAGTGTAGAGCCGTGCCAGGGTTGGGCTTGATGAGAAAATCTCAGGCCCGCGGCCCTAGTCCATAAGGGCCTGGGCTCAGGCCCTTCACGGGCCGGTCCTAGCCCTTGTAATTTTTTTCTAAAATTTAATTAAAAAAAATATCATATGCCCTGAAAAGATGTGATTTTATTGAATTGAGATAATACGAATAAGTACACATAAATGACTGCCTCATTAAAAACCTTGTCAAGTAAAACTCATGGGGAGATCGGGACAAAACCTTAGCGAAGGAAAAAAAAGTGCAGTATTCCAGGAATAGTAAATTACAAAAGCTAAGTGCTTCTAGAAGATTCTGTTATTTCTAAGTTAGAAAAATAGTCTTGCATTGAATCATCTGTGTATTGTTATTTTCATTTTCTAGCATATTCCCAGTCTTTAACGCACATTAGCCCCTCTTTTGCTTCTCTTCTTGTTAAGAATTCAGAATTTAGGGTTTCTTTTAGGTTTTTTAGGATTTTTAGGGTTTTTAAGTTTTTTTAGGGTTTTGCTTGCTCTGATGCTACCGTTGACACTGGAGTTGTCAGAATGTCAGGAGCTATTACAGACAGTGTTAGAAAATGATCGGTCTTGCTCTTCCACCACTGTATGATGTCTAGTTTATCGTCATCGATTACAAAATTTACTTCAAAATATTTTACCAGTTTGGTAGACGCTTGTGTTGATGATGATCCTGCCGTTTTCTCTTTCTTTTTCAAGAAACTCCATGACGATCCTTTAGGCCTCGAACTGCTAGTTGACGTCGAAGTTCCCTGTTCTTTTTGACCTGTGATGTATTTTGCTTCATACAAACCAAATACATTTCTAACATTTTCCTAGCATTAGTAATAGTTAGTTACATATCAATATCTAAATTTTCTATATAGTAGTTATCAAAGATTCAATCCCATCTACTTCGCACTTAGGATCTAAAATGGTTGCTAATGCATATAACATAAGACAACCTGACCAATAACTTTTAAATTTAGTTTCCATTAGCTTAATTATGTCTCCAAAAAGCACTGTATCCCTATAATAAGAAAATGTTTATGAAATATTAAATAATTGATATAAAGCTAAATGTGCAGTAGGATAATAAACTCCGGAAAGTAAGTCAGCAGCATTGTAAAAATCTTCTAGAAATTTTAAAAAATACTCACCAATCTGACAATCTGTATCGAATATTAAAAGTTAATCGTTCTTACTGTTTACATACGTTGTGATGAGCTGTGAATACGGGAGTGCAGCCTTCAACATTAAATAGGTGAAATTCCACCTATGCCTCACGTCAGTTGGGAACTTTCTTGGGCGCATATGACTGTTCATACAATATTGTTTGAATTCTTGGAGCTGAGCTTCAAAACTAGATATGAAGGATAAAGATTCTCTAATATTTGTTAGATTAGCTTAAATATGTTCAAAACCTGCCTGAACTATTAAATTGATTATGTGACATGTATACCGTTGATGAAAAATTTCCCCTCAAACACTGGTTTCAAACTAAGTTTAAACATGTTAATTGCAGCTGTGTTAGTTGACACATTATCAAAAGTAATAGTTAAAACTTTATCTTCTATCCCATAAAACCTAAAAATTTCCATTATTATACCAAAAATAGCTGATGCGTTATAAGGATATGGACATAAACAAAAACCTATTATTCTTTTTTGTAAAACTCATTCATAATTAACATAATGCGCCATGATGCATAAAAATTCAGTTTTATGGCACCCATCCCATAGATTAGAAGTACAAGATACAGTAGCATTAAAAGTCCTAAAATTATTAACAAGAGATTATCTTATTGCATAAAACACTTTCATGCGATCATAACGAATTGTGTTTCTACTTACCCGTTTAAATTGTGGGCAGAAGGCCGTCTATATAAATTCTTTGAACGACGCATCATCTATAAAATAAATAGGTAATCCAGCACTAGCTAGAAATTTAGCAAGTACCTCATGAGCACATTATGCATCGTATGTAAAATTTTACAACCCTTGTGATGTGAGTGATAGTGTTTATTGGCGGGAGTCTACACTCCCACCTTGGTGCAACGGTAGACATACTTTCCAATGTCTATCCAGATGACTAGTACTCTTACCATTTTTATTAGAAAAGTATTTTTTACAATACTTACATACCGCACGAATTTCCATTTCATCCGTTTTTGGATTTGGTCGGGGCTCCTCTGTGAAATGCTGCCATGCAGGAAAAGTTCGCGGTCTTTTTCTCCTGGTGCATTCTCCAACTTCCTTGTTGTGCACTGAAGCATTATCAACCAGAGCATTTTCTGATTCAGTGGGGGGTAGGGTTGGGAGGCATCATTTCATTCTCGAAAAATGGCTCATCACCAAGCTCAGGAAGAGTAGTGAAATCAAGGAAGTTTGATGCATCCATTTTCTGAAAATTGATTGAACTTAAACTTTGTAAATAAAATAGCAAGAAAATAAGTGATCACGAGAAAAAAAGCTTAGATTCAAAATCAAAGAGACAAGATAAGAGATAGAATGAGAGTTAGATATGAAGTTGAGAGTAAATTTTTGTGTGGAATTTGGGGTGGAATTAAGGGGTATTTGTAGGGGATTTTTGGGGTTTTTTCAGATTGTGATCGTTGGGCCTTGGGGGGGTGTTTTCACAGGCCGTTTCTCGGGCCTGGGCCAGGCCGAACAAGGGCCGAATTCGGGCTTGGGCTGAACTGGGCTTGGGCCAGGCCGCAGGCCTTCACGGGCTAGGGTCGGGCCGCAGGCTTTCACGGGCTAGGGCCGTGCCGTGGGTTGAGAAGCTAAGGCCCAGCCCTAGCCCATCAAACGTGTCGGGCTAGCACGGCCCGTAACAGTACCGTACCAGGCCGTGCCGAATCCGACACTGTTACGGGCTGGACCGGGTCGTCCATGGACGGCCCGGCCTGTTTGACACCACTAAGTGGAAAGACTTTATGAGGAAAAAATTATCACACTTAGAACAAGATGAATTTACTTTTTTTACCTCATTTGTAATTTAATAATATTATTTTGAATAGGCAAAGTAGTAAATATACATTAACTCATTTTTTTCCTCCTTCATACCCTAATCATATTTGAGGGTTTCTCTTCTTGGCCTCATTTTTGATCTGCCATGTGGCAAAAAAAAAAAAAACTGTATGTTTATGGATCACTGGCACATGTCGATCCACTTCAAAATATCATGGCACTTTCAGTAATTATTCCTACATTTATTTTTGGTTCAATTCAATTTTAAAAGTGGAAGAAATTAATTGTGCATTTAATTAGTGTATTCGTATCATGATTTGAATCATGGTTCATGATTTATTATAGTATTTTCTCTTACACTGTGTTTGGTAGGAAAGAAAAGTAAAAGAAAGGAAGAAGGTGAAGGGATTTGGAAAGAGAAACTAGAAATGCATATTGTTTGGTAAGAGAACAAAGAAAATAAAAGAGAAATTAGAAGCGAAAATATTATAAGTGAGACCCACCATGTTTTCTCTTTCCATAAGTAGAGAGACTTTACGAGGAAAAAATTTCACACTTAGAACAAGATGAAGTTACTTTTTTGACCTCATTTGTAATTTAATAATATTATTTTGAATAGGCAAAGTAGTAAATATACATTAACTCATTTTTTTCCTCCTTCGTACCCTAATCATATTTGAGGATTTCTCTTCTTGGCCTCATTTTTTATCTGCAATGTGGCAAAAAAAAAAAAAAAAAAAGAAACTGTATGTTTATGGACCACTGGCACATGTCGTCAAAATATCATGACACTTTCAGTAATTATTCGTACATTTAACTTTGGTTCAATTCAATTTTAAAAGTGGAAGAATTTAAAAATTTTTATATGGATCGTAAATTGGGATAAATTTCCGTAATTGATCTAAAAAGCTTTTAAATGGCTGAAAAAACTGATAATCTCCCACTGAATAAGATTAGAGGATATGATATGAGGTAAACTGCAAAGTGTTCCCGAAGCAAAAAAGTTGATTAAATAAAAATAAAAATAAAAATAAAAATAAAAATAAAAAACCCCTAAACCCCAACAACAACCTTGGCACATTAGTAAATTCTTCCTCGGTCTTTTTCCTTAACAATAAAAACTTCTCTTTGTTGATCACCAATTTTTTTCCGAAGCTTCTTCTGAGTCAGTCATGGCCGATTTCCAGACATCGACTCACCGAGCTAAGTGGATCTTCACTCCTCAAGAGCTGGTAATTTTCTTTCCCCTATTTTGTCTCCTCTTCTCAAGCTTTCTCTTCAGTTGTTTTCAGCTTTCGTATTCGCTTTCCTTCGATTTCTGGGCTCTCTTTGATTGATTGTTGATGAAAATGAAGAAACGCAAGTTTCGAGCTTCATCATTTCCTTAAGAATCAAAAGACAGGCTTATTTGAATGTAAATTTAATTGTTGCTTTTGCTTTAGGTTGATAAATACAAAGCTGCTCAGCAGAGAGCAATACAAACTTTGGAGAAGGTAAGATTAGTTTTACCAAGATATAGGCACTTGTAGATTTCCTTCTCTCTCTCTCTCTCTCTCTCTCTTCCTTATACCTCGAATAATAATATTTGTTGTTGGAGTGTGTTGTTATTTATTGATTCTAACTGGGAAGATTGTGTGAAGTATGGAGCAACACTAATGGAAGTAGATGCTGACGGGACATTGTCTTACCCTGAGCTTCAAGCTAATGCGAAAGAAAATGGTAAAATTCTGTTCTGTGTGTATGAACTTCGATGGGCCGTTGTCGTTCTTTCTGACTATTTTCCCTTATAATTGTTCATTTCAGCTGACAAGCATTCGCGTTCGAAACCTCTTAACCTTGAAGAAGAGCAATTTATTCGCGTTTTTTATGAGAATAAACTGCAAGAAGTGTGTAACAACTTTCATTTTCCTCATAAGATTCAGGTACGTGGTTTAACAAATGTGGAGGAGTCAAACATGGAATTATTGGCTTAACTATCCCATCTTTAAAAGTTTGGTTCTTGTTTTTGCAGGCGACAGCTCTCATATATTTCAAAAGATTTTTTTTGCAATGGTCTGTAATGCAACATCATCCAAAAAACATCATGTATGATTGAATCTGATATTTGTTTTTATTTTATTTATTTTATTTTTTTTAATCTGTGCCATTTCTCAAGTATACGTTATCTACGTTGAAAATTTTGAATTAACAATGCATCAAAGAATGATAGAAATCTATAGATTTATTTTTAAATGTGTTTTAAAAATGGTTGAAATGTTAAATTCAACATTTTCTTTTTGTGATAAATGATGAAGATTATTACTTCCCATCCCTCTTCTTGAAGAGGAATGTGCGTTTAGGTATGTCAGGTTTCCTCATTTTTAATTTGATATACAGTAATAATGTATTTGCCTATGCAGTTTTTTTATTATTCAAAGTTATATTTGAACAGATACTTTTTTCTTTCATGTAATTTTTGCTCAGCTTATTCCAATAACTGACTTCTGCACAGGTTAACCTGCATTTATGCAGCTTGTAAGATAGAAGAAAATCATGTATCAGCGGAGGAGCTTGGTAAGGGGATCTCACAGGACCATCAAATGATACTCAATAATGAGATGATAGTTTATCAGGCATGGATGTGCCTCACAAGTCATATTTCCTCCCTTGTTTATTTTTTGGCCTTCATTTGTTGAAGACAAGAACCTTTGTTTTGCAGAGTTTGGAATTTGATCTTATTGTTTATGCACCATATCGCTCAGTTGAAGGCTTCATTGATGATATGGAGGTGAGTTTGATATGACTTTTCTTTTCATTACGTGCAAGGAACATGTGTTTTTTTTTTTTTTTTTTTAAATCTCCTTTTAGTTACAGGTGTACAATCAATTCATTTGGTCTTGGTATAATATTGAAATTTTCTTTCTCTTTATTTAGCAATGTAATTGATGTCACTTAGTGTTGGTTTGCGTAGGAATTTTGTGGATCAAAGGATGATCAGCTTCAAGCGTTGAAAGTAAGTGCTGGTGTTGGTTCTAATTGTATGATTACGTTACTGCTTTCTGTTCCATGTTGTGTCAGTTGTGTTCAAATTAATCCTTGAAAATCTTTTCGTAATTGCTATATCATGTTAATTTCTCCTTTCAATAGCTAGGTGTCTGGTGACACTGTTTTGCTTCTAAGTTGTTAACCATGTAAACTTTTTTTGGTAATGGTCAGAATTGTATTGAATCTTGTTAAAGTTTCTTATGAGGTTCATCTAGAATTTTCTCAATAGGCTGATCGTCTTTGTTGTGATGTTTTAGAATTTACATGAAACTGCGAGAATGGAAGTTGACAAAATTATGCTTACTGATGCACCACTTCTATTCCCTCCCGGTCAGGTATGCTATGGTCTTTAAACTTAATTTAGCATTACATTATCTCCTATATAATGAGAACGAGAGTAACAGAATTTTCACTTTGTACAAGTCTGTAAACATCTAATCTATAAAAAATAGTTTCGGAAGGTTCAATGTGAATTTGGTTAAATTACCACAATAATTTAGTCCTTTCGGCATTAGATAAGGTAGATTAGCTGAAGCAGGTTACATAAATTGTCATTTCTTGGTTAAAATTAATAGTGGTTTTTACTAAGTAGCGAGGGTGAATGATCCAAAATAAAGGAAAGAGAAAGCAAAACGTACAACCCTTGATGCATAGTGAGCCTGACCATGTAAAGATAACATCTTTTTGAAGCCTTATAAATATGTCCACTCATTTAAAATCTATTGTCATTAACTGCCCATTTTGATTTGATGCAGCTGGCATTGGCTGCTTTGCGTAGTTCAAACGAGGTGCACAGAGTTATCGACTTTGAAAGGTTTTGAACCACTTTAGAGTTTCCTTCTTCACATTTTCCTGTGATCACAGAACTCCAGATTAAACAGAAGATACGACTTCGAGAATGGAGAAGGGAGAGTAAAACTAACCTGTTTCGGATGATTATTAAAGGTTGTTCTTCATGCTGATTTGCAGATATCTAAAGAGAATTCTCACTCGTCAGAACTCTGCGCATACCATGTCAGAGCTTATTGAATCTCTAAATGCAATAGACTCCTGGGTATAAATTATCTTCATCACAATCTACTTACAATTTGATGCGAACTCTGATGATAAAACTCAAGGCTGAAGCCTGTGTAGGCTGTTTGGCATAACTAAATGCGTTCTTTTCACAACTCGAGTCACAACTCGAACTTTTTTATGTGAGAGAAAATACTGTAGCAAAGAAGTTGAATTTAAATTTTTGCAAGAGAAAACACTGTATCAAAAGAAGAGTTATGTTTTGAGTTGTGAAAAGAACAATCTTTAAATCATTTTTCACTCTACAATTGGATATCTGATGGAAAGGTCCATATGCTTCTAGTTGCATTATCCAATCAGTCTTCTTTGTTTTCTGTATATATAGGTGAAGAGATATAAGTTCCCCTCAGAAAAGGATTTGAAACACATCAACAGGAAGCTGAAGTCTTGTTGGGGTCTCAGCTCGCATGACGAGTACTTTCTAAGCTCTTTGCACATTTTGAAAACAACCATTTTTAGTCTACTTTACTTTCCTTTCCCCACCAATTCCAATGATATGTTTTTCTTTTAGGAGCAAGAAACGGGAGAAGAAATCAAAGCACAAGTCGAGGAAGAGTTCAAATGAGCAGACTTTGCCTTCTCTAAACGAATAGTATGTTCTCATATCTTGTGTATTTTCAGTTCTCAACTGTCTGGTATACTTCTCTTTTAATATCAGAGGCCCATTTAGTAGGGCTTTTGCTTTTAATTAGTAGAAGAAAGAGAATTAAAAGCTATAGATTTTCAGTAAGTGTTTGAACCATATTTTAAAAGAGCTTAAATGGGTCAAAATGATTTTTGCATTTTCCAATGAGCAATAAATTTGTTAGAATGAAGCTTATAAAGCTTATAATGTTTTATTGAAACTCTGGTGCAAGTTTTAAAGTCTAATCAGGAGAGCTTTTTTGAAAAGTCGTATTTTGTGGTTTTGACTAGAAATTCTTTTGTAAAGCCAAAGCTTTTCTAACAAATCATCCAAACATGTCCAAAAGCAGTTTTTAATCCGAGAAACCAAAAGCAGCTTCGATGAAACTTTGCCAAACAGGCCCATTTATGTCTAACATAGAGTCGGCTGTTTCGAATTTATGTGTAAACACGTCTCTGTAAATAATGGTCTTTGTGGATTGACTGACATTTTAAACCTGATTACAGGTAAACCCTCACTTGGTCTCTCTTAGAAGTTGTGTTCTTCCTCGGGGAAAATATTTTCAAGGAGTTTGTATTCTGTTATAAAAAAAGAAAGTTGAGTTTCTTCTTCATTTTCAATTTTTGCATTGTGAGGAATTTTGCCAAGTTTTGAGACAATGTTGTTGGCCAAACCTTATCAATATCTTGAATTTTCTGATGATATTTATTCCCTGTTCCTTTAAGCTCCCATGTTTTGAACACAATCTCAGCATATCCAAGCATGTCAAAATGTAAACCATGTTTTCGACGTTAGCTTGTTGCCCCTGTTTGGTTCAACAATTTGAATCAAACAATTCGATTGGATTTGTTGAACCAAACATGGCCGTAGGAATTGAGAAGTAGGTAAAACTGCTTTAATTATGTTTTCAGCAAAATTGTAGAATTCAACATCTAGATAGTGAGGCATTGGTTACTCCCAAAAAAAAAATTATTTTTTTTTTGTTTTGTTTTGCCCTCCACAAGAAATAAATTTTTTAGCTTTTATTGACAAATTTCACTTCAATTATTACAATTTCGCCCACTTGAGCCAAATTGTAAATACAGACTGTTATATTATTTTGTAAAGAAGGAAAGCAAGCATTTCTTTTGGCTCTTAACTCGAAAGAAAAAGAAAACTCTTTTTGTCTTACAAAGAGCCGGGTATCACATGACGAGAGTCACGTCTACTTTTGTGTTTAATAGAATAAATTTCCATCAAGACAAATAAGACTGTTCGAACACTTTTGTGTTTAATGAGAATAAATTTCCATCGAGACAAATAAGACTGTTCAACGAAAAATATCTTTTTATTCTTCCAATTAATAGAAATAGAAGTTTATAGTTTTGTTCATTCAAAAACAAAAAAAGTTCATAGTTTTGTTTTTGTGAAAAAATCATTATTTTTAGTCACCTCTGTTATTTTATTTTATTTTTTATGATTTTTATTTGACTCTTGAAGATATTATGGGAACGATGTCGTATACACTACCACCATTGGTCTTGACACTGTTTCAATCATTGCCCCAACTTAGCTTTAACTAATGACCGAAACTTGAAATTTAAAATTTTATTGTAAATTTTTTTAAAAATAAGAGGGCTGTTCAGTTCGCTGATTCGAGTTAAGATGTGATTTTATGTGAGAATTTTTTTACTGTAGTAAAAAAATTAGATGCGATTGTTTCTGAGAGTTTTTTACTGTAGTAAAACTCGAATCGGCGAAATAGATAGGATAAAAATCTGTAAAGAAAAAAAAAAACAAAAAAATTCAGGATACACATGGTTAGCAAAAAAGCTAGGGATACGCATGTCTTCAAAAATCATTTTCACTTTTTTGCCTAAAGAAACAAAAGATTGTTCTAAGAAAGTGATATCAAACATATCTTTAAAGTAACTAAAAAAAAAAAGATTATCAAACGAATTTTCTGAAAAAAAAAACGACTGTTTTCGTTAAAAAAATATTTAACAAAATGATACATGCTATGCGTAAATGCGATACTTTGGACTGTAGGAACTAAATAATTTGAGGATGTATGGCATAATATTGAATAGACATGTTGGAAATATAGCAAAAATTTAAAAATATATTATAAAAACAAACATTAGACTTTATAATAATTATTTTGTAATTTTGTGGCATAAAACGGGAAAATAATTATAAAATTAATACATAATTTCACTATTATAATGATTAATACATAATTTCACTATTTCTGAACTATTTTAAAGATTTCTTTATTTTAAATTCTATTTTTTGTGTTTTTCATACATATTGTTTACAAAAATAATAATAATAATAAAGATATATGTTCGTTTAATATGAGTAACCCTAGTAAATAACTCTCAGGAAAAAAACAAAAACAAAACAAAAAAAAACAAAAACAAAACCAAACAAAACCAGTCACCATTCCCATTTCCCACCCGTCTCTCTCTCTCCCTCTCTCTCTCTCTCTAAAATCAAGCAATCGCTTTCTCTCTCTCTCTCTAAAATCAAGCAATCGCTTTCTCTCAGCCTCTCAGGCAAGGTAAGTTCCCAAATAAGCAACCAAAATTGCTCCTCTTGTAAGCTGGAACCTCTTTCCAATTTGTATACCCTCTATTTTTCTTTGTTTTTCAGCATTATAATTATAATTTATTATTGTTATGTCTTCATCGTTTGCTTTTAGATTTTATGCGCAATGGCAAGAGGCCCTGCTTCGTCTCTGTTTCGAGTTTATGCTTACAAGAAAAACTCTTCTAGGATTAGGGTTTTGCTCTGCAACCAACAATATATCACTACTAGTAGCACTAGTTTTGGACAATATCACCACCGTGGGGCATCCCAAAATCCTTTTCTCAGTTCCTCTTTTCATGTCCCAAACCGACCCTTTTCAACCAACTTGATAACCCTAGCTTGCCTTGGATTGATTTCACAGAGAAAAAACGTTCTGGGTAGTGATTATTTTCATGTTAAACCATTTTCTTCGGTTGCGGAAGATGGGGACGGGGATGTGAATGATAATAGTGAAGGTGGTAGGACTGATTTGGTTGATTTAGGATGTGAATTTGATGCGGATTCTGGGAAAAGTATTGATTTTGATAATGAAAACGAGGTCACTTCTTGCCATGAGGAAGAGGATGGTGTTTATGAGGATTTTGATTCGGCAATGGCTGAATTGGATAATGACAGTGTGGACGGTGAGGGTGCTGCAAATGGCGAGGGTTATGTTCATGTTGCGTGTCGCAATCCTTTGGAATTGTATCGCGAGCTTCGCGACACTGAAAATGGTGTGAAACTGAGGCGGTCTGATTGGGTGACTCTCACTGAAACGTTTGGTGTTTTGAGCCGGTCGGGTTGGGCATCTGACCAGGCTCTTGCAATTTACATTGGCAAAGCGTTTTTCCCTACTGCTGTGCAAAAGTTCAAGAAGTTTTTCTTTAAGAAATGTTCAGCTGATGTTGCCAAGTACTTGGTGACTCTCGGCCCAGCTGATGCTGCGGTTAAGTTCCTGTTCCCAATATTTGTCGAATATTGTTTAGAGGAATTTCCTAATGAGATCAAGCAGTTCCAGGGTATGGTTGAGTCGGCGGATCTCACTAAGCCCCACACATGGTTTCCCTTTGCGCGAGCTATGAAACGTAAGATAATATATCACTGTGGTCCGACCAACAGTGGTAAGACTTATAATGCCTTGCAACGGTTTATGGAGGCAAAGAAAGGTTTATATTGCAGCCCTCTCAGGTTGTTGGCTATGGAAGTTTTTGACAAGGTGAATGCACTTGGTGTGTATTGTAGTCTTCAGACTGGTCAAGAAAAGAAGTACATCCCCTTTTCGAACCATACTTCTTGCACTGTGGAAATGGTGTCGACGGATGAACTGTATGACGTTGCTGTTATTGATGAAATTCAGATGATGGCCGATCCAAGTCGAGGTTATGCGTGGACACGGGCATTGCTTGGGCTAAAGGCTGATGAGATACATTTGTGTGGAGATCCTAGTGTTCTAAACATTGTTCGAAAGATCTGTTCAGACACAGGGGATGAGTTGTATGAGCAGCATTATGAGAGATTTAAACCGTTGGTTGTTGAAGCAAAGACACTCCTGGGAGATCTTAGAAACGTGCGGTCTGGAGATTGCGTGGTTGCATTTTCTAGGAGAGAGATATTTGAGGTTAAAATGGCAATTGAGAGATATACCAACCACCGTTGCTGTGTAATATATGGTGCGCTGCCCCCAGAAACTCGCAGGCAGCAAGCGAATTTGTTCAACGACCAGGATAATGAATTTGATGTGCTTGTTGCTAGTGATGCAGTGGGAATGGGTCTGAATCTTAACATCAGAAGGGTTGTATTTTATAGCGTCTCAAAGTACAACGGTGATAAGGTTGTTCCAGTTTCAGCATCACAGGTGAAGCAGATTGCTGGACGAGCTGGTCGGAGGGGAAGCATCTATCCAGACGGACTCACAACCACGTTACATTTAAACGATCTGGATTACTTGATTGAGTGTTTGAAGCAACCTTTTGATGACGTTAAGAAAGTTGGTCTCTTTCCTTTCTTTGAGCAGGTTGAGATGTTTGCAAGTAAACTCCAAGATGTTTCATTATCCCAGCTGCTCGAAAAATTTGGCCAGAATTGCCGGCTGGATGGATCATATTTCTTATGCCGACACGATCATATTAAAAAGGTTGCAAACATGTTGGAGAAGGTCCAGGAACTATCTCTAGAGGATCGGTTTAACTTCTGTTTTGCCCCTGTTAACATCAGAGACCCAAAGGCTATGTACCATCTCGTGAGGTTTGCCTCAGCATACAGTCAGAAAGTTCCTGTCAATATCTATATGGGCATGCCAAAGGCTTCTGCTAGCAATGACGCAGAGCTCTTGGATCTTGAGTCTAAGCATCAAGTTGTGTCCATGTATCTATGGTTGTCACAACACTTCGAGAGAGAGAATTTTCCATATGTGCAGAAGGCTGAGACAATGGCAACAGATATCGCTGGCTTGTTGGCGGAGTCTCTTGTTAAAGCTAATTGGAAACCCGAGTCAAGAAAGACGGGGAAACCAATGCCCCAACAGAAGGCAGATGTCTATGACAGGCCAAGATCACTCATCAAACTAAAAGAGAAGTAAGTTCTTCTGAATAGTTTAACTCGATGCGTGGTTCACTTATGTTTAGTAGATGGATTCGTTCCCTGATTCGAATCATGATTCGTGGTTCGCTACAGTATTTTCTCTCACAAAAAATACACGTAAATCGAAAATGGTTCTAATCACATGGTTCTAATCTATGAACCAAACGCATTAGTGTTCGATTTATTTACTAGTTCCATGTTCTGCTGACCCTTTAGCTACATGGTCTTCCTTTGCGGCTCCTGACAAGTTGTTTTGGTTGGACAAGCATAATGTCCACCGCATATATTTTTAAGCATATTACTAACGTTGCTGATTTTCTCATAACTTGTAGCTTATTATGACTGAAATTCTGGTCTCCCATGACGTCTATTATCTGTTGACCTATTTTGTTTCTCTAATGCTCATATCTGTGCCTGTAACTTCTTTCGTCATATTTAGTTTCAGGTTCTTTCCTCAAGTTTATGAACCTTGTGAGTTGTGATTAGGGTCATACTTGTGATTTTTGATACGTAACGGTATATATTATTAGGTAGAAAGATTTCCAAAATAGATGAATAATCTTATAGCATTGTTTATACTCGTTCGCTGTTAACTCCTTTATATGTTAATGTAGATACTGGTCTTTCCCTTATTTATTAATTGTTAGATTTAAGATGCAGGATGCTAATAAAGTTATCGGTAATGCAGGGCAAGGATCACTCAACACAAACATTCAGAGAAAACAGCTACTTACTGATGTGGGCGGTAGGTAATTTACGATATGTGAATTCAATTTGTTATCTTATTCGTGGCTTCATAGTGTTTTTTTTCATATAAAACTGATTGATGGGTCTTTTTTGGTCAAAATTGTTGCTATAAATAATGGTTTGAGAATAAATTGTGGTTTTTGGTGGCGCAAATCTTCAATTAGCCTGCCAAATTTTTCTGGAACTTGCTAAAGCAGATCTAATTCATCATGATTTTTCTTCTGCCTTTTAGGAAAAGTGAATAGTTTGAGGAAAAGTGAGTGTTTTGTTGGAGGGTGGCAAATATTGAACCCGTCAGCAATCAATGAAGGGGGATCATGTGGAGAAGGCGTGAAAGACCCGTATCAAAATTCAATGCCTCTGTCTTGAAGTGCAATGTGGAAAACCCCAGATGAAATGTTGTTGCACGTTGCTATGGCAGAAACAAGGCGTGAAGAAGAACATCTAATGGCGGATAGTAGATACGACCCGACATTTTTGGTGGTGAAGACGGGGTTGTAAGTGGAGAAGACCGGGGATGTGCTGACAATTCAATGGGCCCAAGTTTGTGGATGAATTCTATTCTAATCCCAAACATTTAAAACGTTCTACAATCAGTATTTAATCTTGAGCAAGAAATTTTGTGGATCAAGAAATTTTAGCCACAGTAATTCAGAAGAAAGTGCTTGGAATTGCTTGAGCAAGGAACTAACTTTGTGCAGTACAAAATTAGATAGAAGACTATTATATGTCAACCTTTATTAAGTACTCTGCCAGAGTAGTTATAGGGTATGTTTAGTTTGTTGATTCGAGTTTTTAATTCGAATTGAGATGTAATTTTATGTGAGTTTTTTATTATAGCAAAAAAGTTAAATTTCTAGAGAGTAGTTGTAATTTTGTTATCATCAGGGCTTACTAGGCATAATATGACCTTTCCAAAGAAGTTTCGTGGAAGGTTGACACAAATAAGTAATTGTCTCCATATGGAGGAATTTCTAACTTGATGACATTGCATGGATGTAATATTTTGGAGAAATTGTGGTGGTTTTACAGTTATCCACGTAAGAAATGACTAAACTTTTTTTGTTATTATTTTAAGAGAATGACCAGCTGTATAGATGATAATTTAGGATTCGTTTAATATGAGAATTCAAATCAAAGTAATTTTAATTATGATTTTGAAATCAGAATCATAATTTATGATTTTGAGTTTAAATCATGATTCTAAAACTATGATTCAAAATTATGGGTTTGAATTACCTTGAATCAAGAGGGGTTAGTTTTAGAATCATGAGTGATTCTTGTTTAAAACATCACATTAGATTCAGAATCATTCAAACTAAACATTGATTCTGAATTACTGTAAATAAACACTGATTCTGAATCAGGATTCAGAATCATAATTCTGGATCTATCTATCAAATGTCCCCATGTCAATACTTGCTTGTGAAGCAATGTTACAAAGCTGGGTGGTGTTCGCTGGACAAGTCCTCTAAGGAGACTCAACACAACGGTGACACGATCAACGAGAGAGTCTTGAGTGTGTAAGACCGTTATTGGTGTTTGTAATCTTTCAATCTTAGTGGATTATTCACTGTCTGGACGTGGCCTCGCCAATATAGGTGTGCGCACCTAGTGCTGAAACTTTGGACGGGCCGCCTGTGACTACCGAAAAATTTAAATTTTTGCCTGAGTACCGAACCCGAACTGCCCAAAAATTCGGGCTGCCCGACCCAACCTGAAAATTGCCCCATGGACGGGCTTCGGGCAGGAGATGCTTGCCTGTGCCTGGTCGGGCTACCCAATGCCCGACCGGCTGCTCGAATTTTATTTTTTTTATATTATATTTTTATATTGTATAAGTATTTGTATAATTACAATGTGTATATTACAATTTGAAATTTGAAATGAACACACAAATTATAAAAAAAAATTACTTCTTCATTGATTTTTAAATTTGTAATTCATGATTGCCTCGTTAAAAACCTTACCAAGAAAAACCCAATTAGGATAAAAACTTGGTAAGAAAAAAAGAGTGCAATCATTGTGGGACAAATTACAAATTTGACGAACTTACAAAATCTATACAAGATTACAATAAACACTATACAAATTAGAAATTACAAAGTAAATAAATGTTTACAAATTAGAATAATAAAATTTAATTTGAAGCAGAATGATCGTCTTGAAAATTAAAAGTTAATCTATTAAATTCGTCGATCCATTCTTAGTTTGTCGGTGAGATTGTATCGTGTAAGCGTTGGTCGGAACGGTCCCAATCCTTGATGCGCACCAAAGCTTTAACAATATCTTGCTGCAATGCGTTTCTCCGTTCTTCAAGTATTCGGCCGGTTGTACTGAATGCTTGTTCGGCTGCAACAGTGGAGACCGGGATTGAAAAAATATCCATTGCCAGTCGTGTTAGGATCGGCCAAGTTAATGCTCGTGCCCTCCACCACTAAGCCAAATCAAACATTTCACTACTGTCTATAACTAAGCCCTCACTCAGGTACGCCATTAACTCGTTGAATCTGCCGCACCTCTTGATGAAGATCCACTTCCACTCCTAAATTCTTCTTGACCTTGACTCGTCGTTGTCGTATTCTTCTTCTTCTTAGACAACCCGAAAACATTCAAGAATGAATGCAGATTGTCATCTCGTTGTTGTGGTTGTTCAACACGAGGTGTGTTTCTAAACCTACTTTCGTAAGAGATATATAGAGAATATATTTTTTCCTTTATAATAAGAAATTGGTCAGTAGTGTCGATAGCTAAAACTTCACATAAGTTATCTAATCCACTTTCTAAACCTTCTAATTTTAATCTAGGGTAAAAAATAACACCGAAACCATACAACATGGGTAATTTAGACCAATATTTTTTAAACTTCTTTTCTATAGAGGCGATAAGAACTCCTAAAACCTCGTGTGTCCTAAATTCACTAAATAAAATAGACATTCTTAGAAGTTCTCCTAACGCTAATGGTGAAGTTAGGTAATAAGTTCCAATAAGCTTTAAGGTAACTTCGTGAAATCTACCTACAAAGTTATACAAAAGTTCGGCATTTTGCCAATCAGTTTCATCTATAAATCATGTTTCTAATTTTGCACTAACATAATTTGTTATAGCATCTTTATAGGAGATGCATTGTTCAAGCATTATGTAAGTGGAGTTCCATCTTATGGGTATAGCTAAGGCTAATGCTCTAGGATTTTGATTACATGCTTGTAGAAATCTAAACCAATCTTGTATTATTTGATTACTACCTTGAATCCAAGCAATGTTATCTCTAATTCTTTTAATATGACCTGACATTGATTTTAAACCGGACTTTACTATTAAATTAATTATATGACATGCACAACGTTGGTAGAAAATATCATTATTACCGAATAAACTTAAATCATTTTCAAAAAGTTCTATTGCTTTAGTATTCGCAGTTGCATTACCAATGTTATGGCCATTATTCTATCTCTTAAACTATATTAATCAATAACAGATAAAATTGTGTTATATATTAAATTGGCAGTATATGATCCTATAACACATTTGAAACATAAGATTCTCTTATCCAAATCAAAACCTTTATAATAATGTCCGGTTAGAGCTAAATAATCCTTGTTGGCAATGGCGGACCAAATACCCGCCGTTAACGTAACCACTAGTATAGTGTAGAAAGTTGATTAATGCTTCATTTTCTTGTTTATATAATTTTAATGCATCTTTCCTAAGAGTAGTTCTAGAAAAAAATTGTGCATTAGGATTATGTACAATTTTAATATAACGTTGCCAATTTCTTTGTTCAGTAAAACTTAGTGGTTGATCTAATGTGGCTATTAATCGTGTCATTTCCATACGATCAACTTGCGGATCGTATTTTCACGTGCTTAGACCTCCGGTTTGGCGGTCAAACAATAATTGCGTTTGGCGGAGATCAGCTCTGCCTCCTTGCTTTTGAAGACACTTTTCAGAGTGTATTCTTAAGTGTGTAGTGCCGTGAATAGTATTACCTTGTAATTTCTCACCACAATATTTACATTGAGCTACGTATTTAATGTTACCGTTATTGTCGACCTCCTCGACTGTGTTGAAGTGCTCCCAAACTGCTGAGGTGCGCTTGCATTTCTTCTTAGAAGTTGCAACACTTACACTAGCACTACCGCTTGCCTCTCCTCCACGGCCACTTGTGCCACCACTATTACGTCCCCGATCTCTAGTACGTCCACCAGGGGTCAGATTTACAGTTTCATCAGCAACTCTTTCCATAGTTTGCGATTCCTGCGTTTGAAAAACATTAGGAAAGTGCCCTTCTTCGATGTTGAATTGGGCATCAATGGGAATATCACCACCATAACCAGAAGAAGCCATTATGAAAAATAAGAGAGATTGAGAGCGCTTTGAGAGAGTTTAAGAGAGATCGAGATTCGAGAGAGATTTAAGTGAGATTAAGAGAGATTAAGAGAGATTTGAGAGAGATTTGAGAGAGATTAAGAGAAATTGAGAGAGAATGAGAGTTTTGGGGTGAGGAAAATGGTTGGGGGGAGGGGGGTATTTATAGGAAAATTTTTGGGTTGAAAAAAAAATTTTTTCCCCTAAAAATTCGGGTCCAATGGCTACTATATTTTTGGGCAGTTCGGGCAAAATTCGGGCAGGTCGGGCAACGGTAAGAAATCTGACCGTTGTCAAATTTTCGGGCAAAATTCGGGTTCGGGCAAAAAGACCCGTTTTTTGTTCAAAATTCGGGCATTTTTCGGGCTAACGGTCAAAAAAATCGGCCATTTTTCGGGCAACGGTCACAAAAAATCGGGCAACGGTCAAAAAAATTCGGGCAGTTCGGGCAACTTCGGGTATTGCCGAAAAATTCAAAAAAATTCCGGCGAAGGGCGGGGGACGACTTCTCCACGGCGGCTGGCTGTTGGGGGGATTAATATTTTCGGGCTAACCAAGCCCGTGCCCGAAAAAAACCGTGATCGGGCGGCGAGAGGGCCCTGCCCGCCGTGCCCAAAAATTTTCGGGCACCGGGCATGCCCACCGCCCGAAGTTACAACACTGTGCGCTCCGAAGTGCGATATTAATTTTATGTGTCTCTTTTGTTTCTACATTATTATTTTCTGCATAGCCTCATTGCAAAACTATTTACTGATTGGTCACACACCAGAAGAAGCCTCCACTCTTTTCCCCGCTATTTTGTTTCCGGTGGCGGTGAACGATAAAAATATGCTTTTCGTTTTATCTCAAGAAAAGGCACTGCATATTGTTGCCTATGTTAATTTTAATTAGTCGCGTCCTCTATTTTTGGGATGTGACATAAATAGGGAGTTCAAAGTGCTACCTTAAACATTTTCTAATCCAAATGAGAGAAAACCAAAGAATTAAACACCATGCAAGTTAGTTACTTAGGTCTAAAACTGTAAAAGTTGTAAAATTATGATCATTTTACAAAATAAGAAAACCTTAAGTGAAAAGGGGTTTAGAATCTTTGTGAAAATGTTTCTTAAACCCAATAATATTTCTTGATCAACTAAAGGACTTAGATTAGAGTCTGAAACTCGGGAGACCCGTATAGGGACAAAAGTTTTCATTTAACCGTTGTATTTTTAAGACTTATTCTCTATAAATGTTGATTTTAAGGTTATATTTAAACTTAAAAAGTTTAGGTCCAAGTGAAATTGAAATTAGGCATCTAGAAGCCCAAATCAGTAAAGTTCACCAAGTGTATAAATGACTACTTTAAAATCTTAAAGATTAGAACTAAGTCTAACACTAACTTTAGAGGGCATTCTTAAGCCTAAGGAACGACTCTATTTGTCGACCTAATAAGATTAACCGTCCTTTAAGTTTAAATATAACCTTAAAATCAATTTAATGTTTTTTTCTTACAAAGGTGAAAAAAATTATTAAAATTCATTTTAAATAATTATTAAATCATGATTTACTTGATTATTTTACACAGTTAATTATTATTTTATGGAAATGATTTATTTAAGCAGTTATTAATTAATTATTCAATGATAATTAGTTAATAATGATTTAAAATAATTGATTTTTAAAGGTGTTAATTATTAATTAATTATTAATTATGATAATTATTCCTAATTAAATTTTTACTTATTTATATTTAATTAATAATAATTAAAGGTAAATAAGAGGCTAACTTGTTATTCTAGTCATTCCAAAATTATAAAATATCTGTCCGGAAAGTTTTCCAAATTTTATACCACCCAAAACTCTTAGCCTAACCATAATTTTATTTTATTTTTTTAAATATCAACCTGAAGCTCTAGCACTATTCTATTATTTAGTGTTGCCTTTTCAATTTATGGCTTGACGATAGGCTCTATGATGATTGATGTGAGGTAGAGTTAGCGGTTTAGTTGTGTCATAAAGAGCTGCCTAAAACCAGTTGGTCATTGGATTCGTGTTGCATTAAAAAATAAAAGTTATATCATAAAGCGTTTAAATTTTTAGTTCTTAGAGGGCAGAGTGGAAAAGAAATGCGGTTTGGATCTTTGATTTAGCAGAACACTAAAGGGGGTGGGTAGTACTTAGGATACATGTGAAAAAAATTTCAGGCTGAATTTGGTTTCTTTAAATATGAAATGCAGGATTTTCTTTCTAACAAGAAAGATTTGTCTAGTTTGGAATTTTTCTTATTTTTATTTTTTACATTTTTTAAGAAAGAAAAATGAAAACGATTTCAAAACGGCGTTTAACATAATTAAAGATAAAAAACAAAGATGAAAATGATTTTTTGGTTTAGTGTAAAATGAGAGAGAAATGAAAAGTTTTTTATTTTCGTTTTCTTCTCTCTCGAAGAGAGAAAAAGAGACATTAATAGGTTTTTTATACTGAAAATAATCTCTTGATAAAATTACTAAACGTATTTTCAAAAATGATTTATGTATGAGATTGAAAACGTTTTTATTTCCATTTTCATACAAAAAATAAAATTATTTTAAAATGAATTCTAAACGCATTAGTTTTATTCGGATAACGAAAAAAATTGTTAAGTACCATCAGAATAGAGAATTAATTATGACATGTGGTTGCAAGTATAGTCTAGCGTGATTCTGCACTAAACTACGTGATAACGTGTACAATTCTAATTTCTCACCCTATATTAAAAAATACGAAAAACAAAAAAACAAAAACAAAAACAAAGAGAACAGAGAATTACTCCTCAAAGGGGAAGAACTCGGAGAACAAAAAGTAGAAACTTATCACTACATCTTCAAGCTCAGGCCAGAAAAAAAAAATCAATCTTTTGTTTTTGTTTGCATAACACATGGAACTCATAAGACTCAATTCTTTTGTGATTGGATCAAAACCAAGCTTTTACAGAATTAAAAGCTACGAAGAAATATTGATGTAGTGGGAAGGGGAGGTCTATGAGTTATGCACATGACACGTTACTGGATTAAATGATTTTCAGTTTCATCATATCCTACAAATATGATATTCGTACGACGGATGAGAATCTTTCTAGATTCTCAAAGCTCTTATAATCGATGTGCCATTGAGATTGTGCCGAGAGGACCGGGTTCTTTTCTCTTTGTTTCTTTCTTAAAATGTTCAGAATCTTCGTTTACGTTTAGTTTATAGATTTAGAATCATGATTCAAAATTATTTTTAATTTATATGATTTTTTTTAAAATACTATAATAAATTATTATTCAAATTATGACATAAATTCACCAACTAAACGCAAATGACGAAGAAGTGTAAGCAATTCTTCTTGCGAAGATTCACATGCATTTAGTACATAGTGTGTAGGTACTGATAGAAGATAGATTGACTTGCCTTGTAAATTTTTAACCCATTTTTGTCCTGGTTTTCCTCAAACATGCTAACATATGTGGCCTCGTTTCATTCGTGAATTTAAATTTTTAATTCAAGTTGAGATGTGATATTTTCTGATAGTTTTTTACTGTAACAGAAAAAGTTAGATGTGACATTTTCTGAGAGCTTTTTACTGTAGAAACTTAAAACTAAAAACTCGAATCGGTGAAATGAACGAGGCATAGTGTTCTTCTTTTTGACTTCCGGACAGGCAATGTCCTTTTCAGGTTTTTTTTTTTTCAAATATATTTCTTTCGATATTTTTATGTTCATCGAACCATTCAAGTAGGGCTTTTTTTTTTTTTTTTAATGAGAAAAGCAACTACGATTAAGAAAGTAAATGGATAGATTAGAAGACCAGAGGACTAGATGTTCCCTAGAAGCTTGCAAATTTGTTTCATCAACAACAAAGGGGACTGCTTACCCTTTCTCAATGTGAACCCACGATTAGAATTCTGTTAGATTCTTTTTCCCAGTTCTTCTCGAGAAAATACCCAGTCCTATTCATGCTTGATCATTATTTATTCATACGGTGCTACTGTCCTACACATAATATGTATTTTTATGACTGCGAATGAAAATCAGATATCCGGTCTTTGTTGACTGAGAAAATTCACGTAAATCAGTAGTCTAATTACAACCAAGAGCCAATTTCAAGGAACCAGAAATAAATTAATCTGAAAAAGACTCAGGAATGTTAATGCGTAGTTGGTTCGGCACATTAGTTTTGAATTTTTCAACATTCCCCCTCAAGCTGCTCCAATGTGTTCTGCATTTTCAGCTTTATCAAAATGGGTTGAAATGTATGAAAATCTTTAGGTACGATGTAAGCAAGTTGCTGAGAGGAATTGAAATGAGGCATTCGGGCCATGTGGAGGCCACATGGCCACTCGGGCTGGACTCCTCACGGGGAGTCGGCTCGCCGCCACTATAGAAGGTAATGCTGAAATTTTGAATGGCCCATCCGCAACTGCCCGAAAAAATTGAATTTATACCCGTTGTCCGAGCTAAACATCTATCTTGAACGGGCTTCGGACAGGTCTTGGATGCCCGAATATTTAATATATACATATTTTTTTATGTTTTATTTTATTTTTTATAATATTGTGTATATATTATATATAATATTGTTTATTAATTGTATTTGTATATAAATAATTATTAAGTTATTTATTGTAAAAATTATATAAAAACTATAATTAAGATTAAAATCAACACACACTATTAAAACAAATACTATTAGAAAATTTTCGGGTGGGCCACTCGGGCAGGCTTCGGGTAAAGGGTTTTCCACGGTGGCGGGCTTATTTTTTTGCTTCATTTTCGGGCTATTCAAGCCCGAATCCGGCCTAGAACTTGGATGGGCGGACTGCCCACTAAACCCAAAATTTTTCAGGTTTCGGGCAGGCCCGCCGGTTCTTCCAGCACTAGTGGATGGTATGCTCAAATCCATATTCTCCGTCATTATCAACTCACAAGTCAGAGTCAAGAAAAGAACTAACGCCGAGAGATGTAAGGCCACAATGATTATTTTTTGAACTCTGTTGGCCATTTGTAGAGGAGCTAAAGAAAGAAGAAAGAGAAGGCAATAAAGATGAAGTAAAAGGAAGACAAGCCCGATTAGCAAAAACAAAAAAGGAAGTGAAGCCTTAACGCCCGATCGTTTTTACTATCATACCTTAAGGGTTAAATCCAGTCCGTCAATTTTTCTCCTTTTACAATTACCCCCTTTAGTTAATTTTCTTCCTCGACGTTTCGCGAGACGTTATCTTCTCTATCAAAGGGGTAGTTATCATCATTGTCAGCTCCGTCGCCTCTGATATGATCGTCAACACCGCTGCCATCGTGACCGTCGTCGTCGTCGCCGTCGTGAATAGCTATGTTCTGAAGTTGAATCCCGTGATATCGCCCGCGCAGAATTGGAGTCACCGATATCCACATGATGAATGGAATCCAACTGAGTAATGGAACAAAACTCATGTTGATCGATAGAAACGAAAGGAACCATCAAGTATTGTTGTTGTTCCTCCCAATCGCTGACACTTTTCTGCTCTCAGGCACCGCCTCAGACCCCAAACCTCCTCCCCCACCACCTCCGCCCACAGCCACTCCTTCTGAACCCGAGTTTTCCCCGCGAAACGAGACTTCTCTCCCCACGGGCACCATTTCGGACCCCAAGCCACCTCCACCCATAAAAACTCCTTCTGAAACCAAGTTTTCCTCGCGAACCGAGCCTCCTCCCTCGCCCACAAATACTCCTTCTGAAACCAAGTTTTCCACGCAAACCGAGCCTCCCCTCCCCCGCCTTCAAGCCACCTCCGCCCCACAGATACTCCTTCCGAACCCAAGTTTTCCTCGCAAACCGAGCCTCCTTTCCCCTCGGACACTGCTTCGGACCCCAAGCCACCTCCTCCCACAGACACTCCTTCCGAACCCAAGTTATCCCCACGAACCGAGCCTCTCCCCCACCTCCAAGCCACCTCTGCCCACAGACACTCCTTCTGAACCCAAGTTTTCCCCGTGAACCGAGCCTCCTCCCCCCACATGCATCGTTTCAGACCATGCTCTCTCAGCCCTGCATTCTCACTCACCGATCCACAGCACCATCCAAGCCTCTAGCGATGGAGGTAGCCAATTCGTAAACTAATCAAAGTCCAGCCGAGGACGAGATGTAGGAGGTGGAAATTCAGTGTGAGTTCTTCAAAAAGCAGAGTTAAAAGGTGATACATATCGAAGATCATCCATATTATTTGGAACAATATAGGACTAAAATGGTTGCAGGAAAAACCCATATTCCACCACTCAAAAAAACATTTGAACAGCGCCTTAAATTCGAAAGGGAGTAGTACCAGTCCCCTACTCATCAAACACAGGTGGAGGCCGCTCGGGCTGGACTCCTTATGGGGAGTCGGCTCAGCCGCCGCCATGGGGGGTATGCTCAAATCCATCTTCTCCGTCATTATCAACTCATAACGTCGAGAGATGTAAGGCCACAATGGCTATTTTTTCAGCTCTGTTCGCCGTTTTAGGAGAGCTAAAAAAAGAAGAAAGAGAAGACAGTTAAGAAGGAATAAAAGAAAGACAAGCCCGGTTAGCAAAGAAAAGAAGAAGAGAAGCCCTAACGCCCGATTGTTTTTACTATCATACCCTTAAGGGTTAAATCCAGTCCATCAATTTTTCTCTTCTTACAATTACCCCCTTTAGTTAATTTTATTCTCATGATAAGTCCTTTAACTCAAAAAGTACACTAAAAGAAATGAAAGCTTAGATATTATTGTAAAATATGTTAATTTTTTTCTCATGAATAGTCCCTTAACTTAGTAGAAAAAAATGTTAAAATTAGTTTATTTTTAAATAAATAGATGTAAAAAATAAATATGAAAGTTGTACTAAATTTAGTGCCTAAACTAAAACAAAAAAGGTGATTTTATTGACACACATTAAATTTCTAAATAATTTAATATAAATAATAATATTTTTTATTTTTTGTTATGGTACATAAAAGATAATCGTGTGATACACTTTCAAAAAAAATTTATTTCCATTTTCATGCTCAAATCAAAATTATTTTGAAAATTAATACTAAATGGGTCTTAACGTGACTTTAAAAGAAGTTGCCGCGTTACTCATATTTTCAATTTCCAACGTTGCATGAGTTGCATGGAAACGATGCTTTGAAACTGAGAAGATCAAAGACCCACCAATTTAGGCTTTTTGTCCTTTAATCCCATCTTAAAAAAAAAATTGAAGATATTTGAGAACCTATGAATCCCACGTCAGCAACTTTTGGTATGAAATGGTCGTTTTGGTTTTATTTCCGCTATTCAAGACTCATTCATATTATTGATTTAAATTTTCAATTTTAATTTTGTTATTGTTAAAAACTCATAAAAAAGTAACATCTAATTTTTTTTATTACAATAAAAAATTCTCACATCAAATTACATCTTAATTTAAATTAAAAATTTAAATGTACGAACTGAACAAGATCTAATATATAGGGTGCGTTTGGAATTGGTTCAAAAATGATTTTGTTTTCTGTATGAAAATAGAAATGAAAACGTTTTCATTTTCATTTTGGAATTATTTCTGAAATGCGTTTGGTAGTTTTATTCAGAGATTGATTTCAGTTTAAAAAAAAAAACTGAAACTGCGTTTGGTGGTTTAATTTTTGAAAACATGTAATAATATTTAAAATAATA
>NW_010366577.1:1070403-1081333 GCF_000414095.1 Morus notabilis | reverse complement strand
CGGTGTTCCCGTGGGCATAGTGACGGCGGCAGCGTCCGACGACTGATGATAGCCACCGAGCGAGAGAATCTTCGGCGACGTCTCTCTCTATCTTTATCTCTTCGCTGGAGAAAATAACCGTTCACAAACCAGATCACGATGTCGGAGTGGGGGGAGGGGGGGTGCAGTCGGGGGTGGTGGGCAGTGGAGAAGAGAGAGAAGAAAATAAAAAATAAAAAAATGAAATCCGTTTTCAGAAAACGAAAACGAAAAAATGAAAACAGCTTTTTTTCGTTTTCAGTTTTTCAAAAAAGACAAACATTTTTGTTTTTGTTTTTTAAAATTTTTTACACCAAACGCATTTTATGTTTCCGTTTTCATTTTTTAGTCTCGAAAAATGTAAAAAATAGAAATGAAAACGGAAACAAACATGCCATAAGTTTCTCCAACTTCTTATGTGAGCCCCACTATTTTAAAAGGTAGCTTTTGTTTCTCTCTTCTTTTTGCTTTTTCGTCATCTCACTTTTTTTATTTGCATTTTTGTTTTTTCTCTCTTTAATTATAGAGACTTTTTCTGCGAGGCCTCCCTACTATTAAGGTTAATATTTGATTGTTAAATCTAATTAAACTCACATTAAATTAAAATTTTATTTATAATTGAATATTTTTTATACAAATTTAATAATTACAAATAAAAAATTATGAATAATTTATTTTTTTCTGGTCTTAAAACTCTCTTGATTATAATGAAACAATAAAAAATACGTTTAAAATTGCCCTAAAAAAATACGATTTAAATCGTTAAATAGTTGTGCTTTAACTTTGCAGGTTGTGTTGTAATCCCAACGAAAGGATTAGGGATGCTTTGTTTGATAATAACTTATTAATGTCTTTAGTAACTTCTTGTTTTTGTGCATATGGTAGGGTATAAAACATACCATATCGAGAGGGGTTTTTTTTTTTTTTAATTGTTAGATTTGTTTTAAAATCATATGGAATGTTCTACAAATTATACGAAATGTACCAAACAATCATTCAATGAACTTTGGACCATTTTGATAAACACGTGCTTAATTAGACCATCATATGATACTATTTTTCCTAGACCAACAGGTGTCAAGACTACACAAAACAAACTGTCATTTATCATAAATTATAATTATAATATCTCTGCCCCATGCCAAAAACTATGTTCAATCTTTCATTTGTAAAAACTAAATTAGCGAGTCAAGGATCTTTTGGGAATTATTGGGAATTGAAATTCTTAGGCCGCATTTGAAACTCATTTTAAAATAATTTTATTTTTTGTATGAAAATAAAAATAAAAATATTTTTAATTTTAAACAGAAATTATTTTTAAAAATACGTTGGTAGTTTTATCAATAGATTATTTTCAGTATAAAAAAATCTATTAATGTCTCTCTCTCTATGCAAAAGAGAGAAGAAAATGAAAACAAAAAATGAAAAATGACTAAGTCGTTTTTCATTTCTCTATCATTTTACACTAAACTAAAAAATAGTTTTTATTTTCGTTTTTTGTTTTTATTGCGCCAAACGCCATTTTGAAAATGTTTTATTATTTTTTTCTCAAAAAATGTGAAAAATACAAACAGGATCAATTCTAAATACAGCCTTAGATTTTTAATATTTTCAGACAGCTTTCTAATTTTCTTTTATTCGTGTTACTATTCTTTTTTAACAAGAATTAAGCTCAAAAAACGAAAAAAAAAAAAAAAGACCTGTTATGGTTAAACCTAACAAATAAATGTCTAAATCTCCTACTTTTATTTTTTTACTTGAAAGCCTTCTTTTTTTTTTTTTGAAATGCCAATGTTAGTGGTGAAATACGTATTAATTTATTGTATGTTTGCTAATATTAGTTGAATTTTGTAGTTGGCAGGACCAGGTAGCTTGGAGGGAGGAGGCATATGGGGTGCAGCCACGGATGGGAAAAGGGTCTACACAAACATAGTCAACGCCAACAGGAAGCCTCTCGTCCCTGCTCCGACTAACCCGACAGCCACCTCAGGCGGATGGATGGCTCTTGATGCAGATACCGGGAGAATCCTGTGGGTTACGGCTGATCCAGCCAAAGACACCGCCCATGGGTCGGTCACCGTGGCGAACGGTGTTGTCCTTATAGGGTCTGTAGCTCCTGATGGTCTAGTCTATGCCATTGACGGAGAGACCGGAAAAATTTTATGGTCAGCTAACACAGGTGCAACTGTTTATGGGGGTCCTTCAGTAGGCTATGGATGCGTGTTTATAGGGAGTGGATACAGCGTTAGCTCGGATGTTTGTGATGAAAAATTCCAAGGATTTAATAACTTCAAATATCAAAAGACAAAACGGAATAGAAGTGAAGCATTCTGAGATTTGTGTAAAGTTGAAATTTGATAGAGACTGAAAATTTAAAATTATACAGCTCAATTCTAAAGTCCAAGCACTAAGACCTATAAGAACGTACCTCTACCTAAACAAACAATAGCGAGGAAGGTGATAAAACCAATCACAAAAACAAACCAATTTTTTCACCTAAAATAAGGATAACATGAAGAAAACCTGCAGCCTTGCAACTTGAGCTATTTTCACATGAATGGTTTGCTCTGCAAAGTCACCTTCTCCTTTCAGCTTGGATCAGCTTATCTGAACTGAGTATAAGCCAAAAGTATGGACCATCAGAAACTAGAGTGCATTTAAAGTGCCAAATTCAATAAATTTACTCAAATCTACAAGTAGCCTTCTATCGACTCGTTCACACCGAAAAATTTAGTTGAATAACACTAATCAGAAACTAGTCTCATTTTTTCACACGCCAAAGCTGGAAAGCAACAAAATATGTTGCTTTTGAAATCAGCTGTAGTTTCCTCCAACACAAGGAGAGAAGTTTAGACAATTTGACCAAACAAGGGTAGAATATATAAGAACAATTTCTTAGAGCCACTGAAAGAACAAAACTTCAATAGTGACTCATCGTGTACTTCTCCACAGTATAACAAATTGATCTTATACACTACTTACGCATATTCCTGAATAAGGACAAAACTTCCTAAAGAATGGATAGCTAGAATTGAATCTGGGAGCACCATTCCTCGTATGTAGAGCTTCAGATTTTCTATGCCAAAACAAAAGCTCATGGCCTTATGATTTGGTGGCGGTGGCATCTAATCATTAATATGCATGGAATTGTTTCAGCCCCTCAGTTCAAAACTTGGGCAAGAGCAGGAAGAGTTAGAAGTTTTTGGAAGACATTCAGGCCCGTTTAGTTCGCTAATTCGAGTTGATATGTGACTTTATGTGAGTGTTTTTTACGGCAGCAAAAAAATTAGATATTACTGTTTCTAAGAGCTTTTTATTGTAATAAAACCTGAATTCTAAACTTGAATCGGTGAAATGAACAGGGCTTCAGAGTACCAATTAACAGAACGGATTAATAAAGTGAAAAAGCAGACACATAACAAAACCCCGAATTATAATGCATGTGGAGAAAGTCTCAAGTTCACAACTTACCGCAACCAGCTCTAGAAGATGATAAAGATCTGTCACCTCGGATCGCTCCTCTACCAGTTGCTTGAATCAATTTGTGTGCGTTTAAACTAAGTTTAATAAAAATGTTTAGCGGCAAGTATAATTTTCTAGAACATGGAACAACAAATATTATAGTTACCGATCAAGGTAATTGTTGGATGTAACAGACTCTTAACACCTTCAAACGCTACAGGTTGTGAAAAAAAAAATGAAGAATGTAGCTGACGAATCACATAAGAAAAAGAAATGGAAGTGAAATGCGAAACGCTAAATCGTAGCGTTCCAAACCAAGTATTTTTGTTCTATATGATGACTAGTATATATCATTCTATATTTTGATTCTCTTGAAAGAGATTCATAAGAGACATCAAACTTCAGCCAAAAGATCAAGAGTTCCGCCCAAGAGTATAGTTTTTTTGGGGCTGGTGATGTTTAACGTAAAATCTAGTCCTAAACCAGAAACACTACTCTGTTTTACTTTCGTTTCTTCTTGGCTGCAATTTATATGTCACGAACACCACATGCTATCTTTACATTTTTTTTTTCTTTTCTTTTGTTTCTTTTTTTTGGGAGTATCTTTACTTGTAGTTGACTAGAGTTCTCTTCTTCTTTGCAAAGAGACCTTCACTACGCGGATCCATCAGTTGTAGCAACCAATTGAATGAGAATTCTTCTTCTTGGATGGACTTCAAAAGGAAGGAAAACGGAAAATATTAGTAATAGAGATAAATCATCTTTAATTTCAGAAAAGGACTTTACCTTCGTATATGATTGGGATCAAAAGGTGGAAACTCGTCGCGGGAGATGTGTTCACTAACGAGTTGACGACCGACTTGGCATGGAACCAAATCCATTTTCTGTACTTCCACATCACAAACAACACATTTGTGTGCAAAAGAACCGGCCACCAGTAAAGCCTGCACTTTGCAGTCAGTGCACCACAGCAAGTGTTTGCATGGAATATTTGCCCATAACGCCTGATGCTGCCTGCAGGCGAAACATTTTCCTCCCATGACAGTCACTACCTTGTAATTCTGCGGCAACAAAATATGGTCATCTTAAATGAAACAAACGCCATAAGATGTTGAACATATTGATATGCTCTTAGAGCAGTGAATAGTTTAGTTCGGGACTTACGTAATAGAAATCAAGTTCACGAAGAAAGTAAAAGGATTGGTTCTTCCTGCTTCTGGAAAAGGCCTCCAAAACCAGGTGTCGTCGCTGATGCCTGGGATTACTCCCCTTAATCCCATCGATATACCCTCCTAAATCATTATTACTATTCTCTTCACCGGTACCGTGTTCCTTCTGTAGCCAGGGTCGCATATGGAAAAGGGAATCTTCCTCCAAGAACTGAAGAAACCTCGTGGGCAAAGAGATCCCAGTGGAGGTATTCTCTTTCACGGTGTTGCAATTGGTGAGGCCGACATTTCCAGAAGATCTACAGGTGGACCTTGAGGTAAGGTCTTCAAGAATACACACGGAATCGTTAGATTTGTTACTGTCGCGTCCATCATCAATCGCTTTGTTACTGTCACCTCCATCATCAATTGCTATGTTACCGGATGGAGTAATGGGGATTTTCAACCTATGGCGCAATTGCTGCTGAAGCGTAGGATGCTTTGGTGAGAGGACCATGTGATTTGAAGGGCCGCCTCTGCCTATAGGAACAACCTTAGTGGAACAAAGGTCAGAGAAACATTTCATAAAGTCACTGAGCTTAGAATAACCCAGAGATGCATGGTCCAGCTCCAAGCCAAATTTAGCCCTGAAATCTCCTTTCAGAGATGAGAGAGCATATCCTCCTTCCTTTGGATGCTTTGAAAGGTGTTTTAAGAAGCTCGGAAACCACTTCTTGAAAATCCGTAGCCACACAGGCATTCTTTGATTCTGAATCGCTGTATGTGCATGTGATTGAGTGTCCGTTGCACATGTCATAACTTGGCCAGGAAGTAAGTTGTTCACCGCTGACCTTTGTTGAGGCTTATCCTCTTCCATAATATTCTCACTGAATACTTCTGCATGCGGACTAGATTTGTCATTCCCTTCTCGAACGTCTTGTTGAGCTGACAGTTTCTTGGGCTCACTTACTAATATATTCTTTCGGGTTACGCTTTTAATTTCAACACGCTTGTCCATTATGGTGACATAGCGTGCTTGAATAGCGGCCAAAACAGATTTCATATCCTTGAAGGTAATAAAACCAAAGCCTCGAGATTGTGTGTGATGCCCCGTTTGAGTAACAAGAACCCTAGCATCTTCTACTGGCCCAAAGTGTTCCTCAAAGAACTTCCGCAAGGAATCTGCTTCCAAAAGAGTAAAAAAAGAAAATCTTCTCAAAAAAAAAAAATGACTATGAAATTAACTTGATGAAATTCTCATTCAATAACTAGTACAACGTTAAGCAATAATCAAAGTTCCAACTGTTCACTAACCAGAGTTCAACGAAGGAGGGAGTCCTCCCACAAAAATTTTCCTTTTCAGTTCCAGTGCAGAAGAAGAACCGTCATAGCGAGTTCTGTGCTTCACTTGTTGATGCTCTTCTTCACCATGTGCATAGAAGCACTTCGCTCCTCTGATACATCCTTGAGCAGACAAAAAGTATTTACAAATCTCTGTCATAGTGCTCGAACAATTTCTAGCAGCCAGAGGTGCAATAGGAGATTATGAGATCATATGAGTCAATCATGTCATGCAAGCACAGTTATCCAATAACTTTTAACCAATAAAAAAAAAAATGCAAGATGGTCACCTCTCGGAGGCTGTGTCTTGATCTGTCATGGATAGGAGTGTTTCGCAGGCACTCAATAAGACATCATCACTTTGTAACCAAGTTGTGAGTTTCTGTTGAACTGGAAAGTTGCGATTCACTGCATATCAATATCAAGAATGTGAGAAAAAATGCCACCAGTCCAAATAAATAGCTTTTCACTTTGTTGTAATTGAGAAATTGTCGATGTTCAACTTACTAAGACCAATATTTGTTGGGTTCAGCATGAAACGCATATCTTGTGACTTCGCCAAGTCTACTGGTCTTTGTCTACTGGTAAGGGTAACAGTTTTAAGTACATATGCATGATCCGTTAATATATTATATATGTAACTGATGTTAGCATCAAAAGTGAAATTCTGAGGGTCTTCTTCTTGAACACAAATCATATGTAAAAAAACAACGATGAGCTAGATGCAAAAGTTACCGTAAATTGAGAACTTCACTATTTGCTCCCCAGCGCAAAAGCAACTCAGCACAGTCCATATGGTCATTCTTCACTGCAAAAAATAGTGGGGTTTCTTTCATTTCTGTCTTATAGTTGATACCATCTGGATCTTCCAGCAGAAGGATCTGTCAGTTCAGAGTCAAAACGAATGAATTCCAGGAGAGAATATAAATATGTATTCTTTTGCTTTTGGTTGTTAAGAGAACAAATACCAGATTAGGTCTGAAAAGACACTATTTTCTACCTGAACTGCCAATGAATTACCATTACCGGCAGCCATATGAAGTGCAGTCAATCCCAATTTATTCTTTTGACTGACTCGAGCACCATACTTAAGAAGAAGCGATAGAATTCTGGATCAAAAGGAAATTATAAAATGAAAACAGTTGTTAATTCCGTATTTGCATGCTCTTTTTTTTCTACGCCTTGCTTTCTGCACGCGTGCTATGTGTATCGGTGACGGTGTGTGTGCGCGCGCGCGCGCGACAAAGAGAGAGAGAGAGAGAAAGAGAGAGACCTTATCTCCGTTAAACTGGGCGCCTTTGAAGCTTTAAGGGACCAATGAAGAGCAGAGTTCCCTTCCACATCAACATCATCTATGTCTATGCTTGTCTTCAGAAGCAGCGTAATAACGGCTTCATCTCCCGCCTATCCAAATTGTAATTAAATTGAAAAAAATAATACCAATAGAATGACACATGATTTCTTTCAGTGCAGTTGCTCAGTATTCTGCATTCGAGAAACAAACACCTCCATACTCTTCATCTTACAATTATTTTCCTGGCATCCTCATATGCCATCTTCCGGAATGTATTTTATGAATGCTTATTTCGATTTTCTTGCTAGATCTCAATATTTGAACACCCTTTCACTGATTTTAGGAAACGAAAAATGTTAAAGACAACGAAAGAACTGACAAATAATCCAAATTATCCTGGAATTATATCAATGGAAGAATGTAATCGTGATGCCACGCAAAGGAGATTTTTGTGCTGTAGAGCATAAGTGGGGTAGCAAATCCTATTCCACAGATTGCTAACTAATCCAAATAGTTAAAAGTTCATCTTATTATTAAAAGAATGTAATCATGATGCATGCAAAGGAGATTCTGTATAAGCAGATTTTATGGAGTGAGCCAAATTCTAGTTGATATTTCTCTGTGAAGATTAGTTAAGAGAAGAATAACCAGTACGATAGCTACGCGGAAAAATCACCATTTTCATTAAAAACATAAAATTTCTAATACATGAATTATTTTTTATTTATTTTGGAATGTGGTGGTGCGAATGGGTCTCATTAAATTACTGAATCAATCTTTTAAGGATGTTTTTACTTTTTTAACAGCGTCAGTCAGCGCCTTTAAGCAACATGGTCAAACTTAAATTATAATAGTAATTAGGTGTGAAAACTTTCCAAGAGGGCTTAAACAAGATTAAAAAATAAGTCTAGACAAAACAAAACAAAACAAAAATTAAGAGAAAAGATGGTTGCTGTTACCTGGACTGCGCGAACTAGCGGTGATGGTGATTTGACCTTCTTGTCCGTACAACGAACAACTCCAAAGAGATGGAGCAACTCTATCTCCGAAAGCAGAAACTTCCTTTTCTCAGCTTCCAAGGACGGCGTTGCGCTTCCCAAGGACAAAGCCTCCCGTATCACGCATTCGTAAACGGTCATCTTCTCCTTGGAACCCGAATCGGCATCGCGTAACTCTAAAATGGAATCGTCGATCTTCTCTGCTGCCACAATCAGGAGAGCAGCTAAACCGACTATAAGCCCTTCTACGGCCTTTGCACACGCCACCTCTGCAACTTCCTTCGTCTTTTCACAAAGAAGTCTTATTGTAGTCAAATCCTGTGAAATACAAAATATGAAGATAAAAATAACATAAAAAAAAAAAAAAAGAAGTTGATGAACATATTTTCTTATTTCTTTTATTATGATAAGATTCGAAATCATTCAGAAAAAAAAAAGTAAATTTTAGTGTTCTCAGTGGTATAGTGATAACAGTCAATCGGGAAGAACGCAAAATTAATGGTGTATGATATCTTTTTTAATATTTCGTTATCTACAGCTTTCTCGCTACCAAACAGCCTTTTAATGAGCTTGATAAAGTTCTTTTTTCCATTTTTCTTTTCCGTGCAAAGGACAACCTTTGTGCCGAGAAGGACGACCAAGTCCTCAATAGAATAATCGTCAGGGTTCCATTTCACATCCATCCTGAAATCACGAAAATCAAATGGTTCTTTCTCAGTTTCTTGACAAAAAAAAAAATGTTAAACGAAAAGGATAAAGCGACTGAAAAAGAAAAAGCAAATTTTCTATAATAGGAAGTTCTACTGTAGCGTTCATCGGGAAAGACAAATCTGTTGCCTTTTTCGTACTGAAACAAAAACGACATGTATTTCGGAACTTTACCTTGTGCTGGAAAGAGACAGCTCCAGAGGGAGCTGAGCGCGACCGTCCTTGGTCCGGAGGTCCGTACGAGCGCGTTTCCTGAGCAACAACTCCACGCACCGGGCGGCGTGCGACTCAGCCGCCGTGTGCAGAGGCGATTTCCCCGACTCGTCCACCTCGTTCGTCATCGGCACCTCTCCGACATCTCCGCCGAGCAATGCCGAGGCGCACTCCGCCGAGTCGAACACGCAGCAGAGATGGAGGAGCTTCGATGTGATGCTCCGGTCGACGGGCTCCGAATATGTCTCAGACAGTTGCTTCGAGTGAATCACAAGAGAAATCTCATCGTCTCGATAAATGGACTTGATTACTCCCCTTTCCGCCTCAGGCATGTCTAGATTCTCACTCGGCGAGATCAGAACATCGTCCTCCTCGCTCAGAAAGATCTTTTGTGGAATATATATGGAAGAATCTGTGCATTTTGGAGGCTCGTTGAAGTCAAGGAGCTCCTCCATTGTTCCGAGACTTTGCGCTTCCTGCGAGTGATTATGTCTCAGTAAGTTTCCACAAAAAGTGAAAACGGAAAACAGGAAACACAAGCATTAACATGCAAGATTTGCCATTTCGTTTTCCTCCGAATCTTGAATCAAACTCTTTGGCATTTCACAGAAAATGTCTAATTTTTTTTCGGTGAAAATCACATGAAACTTGGTGCGAAATTTCTCTCGAAGCTCAAAAATCGATTCACATTCCGAGAAAACTCCAGTTCAAGTAGAAATGAACTTCAAGTAGAAAGAAAAAACCGAATCATGCTCAAGAAAAAGTCCCGCACCAGATTCATCTGAAAACCCTAATTATTTTCAGCTCCAGAATCAACCTCACATCATCGGAAGCAATGTACAAAAATTTACGTGCCAAATCAAACCACAGTTCGCAAAAGATCTCCACCAAGATAACAAAATCAAGATTTTCTCGTTTGCAAGCGAGAGATTTGGGAAATAAGTTCGTCGTCAAGCCATGAAAAAGTGAAAATTTTCGGTCTCCGGTTTGATTTTCTGAAGAAACAAAGAAGTGAAGGAGAGGGAAACCCATGGGTATTTATAGAGGCGGACTTGAAACAGTTAATAAGCTAGAATGCGATGCGTATTCTTCACGTCCTTATTCGTTTGCTGATTAGACTAAAATACCCCTGCGTTGTGTTTATTATCGACGCAATAAGATAGTAAATAATGATAGTTTCAGGGGCTAAGTTTGACAACAAAATTGCACAACTTTTTGGCGCAGCTACGTCCTTGTCCAGAAAGCATAAAAAGGGGCAAATCAATTATGGACACGTGCCAGAAACCTAGTCTTCTGTTGAAGAAAATGACAAAGATTTACATGGGAGATGTGTGGGAATTAGATGAGGCTAAACTTTTTAAAGACGTCTTTTTTATTTGCGGTGAGAATGGCTTAATTTAGTAGTACTCTAGATTTTAGAAAAAAAAATTTTAATTGTGCTCAAGAAAGAAATAGATATTATAAAAGTAGTTGAGTATTTGATAAATTATAATTATAGTAATTGTGTTGATTTTAAAATTAGTGTAATAACGATTGGTAAATTATGAGGTTAAATTATTATGGATAGTTAAAAATTACGATTATATTATATTATACTATAATATAATATAGAATTACAATATAATATATATTTATTATTATATTTAATATAATACAAAAAAACTATTATTATATAATTATGATATAGAATATAATAATATTATTAAAATAATAATTTAAAAATAACGATTATATTATATTATAATATA
>NW_010366577.1:1027005-1070263 GCF_000414095.1 Morus notabilis | reverse complement strand
ATAATCATGACGTGAGTAATACATTATAATATATAATAATATTAGAACCATAAAATTATATTAATATAAAATTATATTAATTATTAATATAATAAATATAATTATATCAATACAATATAATATATTATAAAATAATAATTACAATATCATATTATACAACATAATATATTATAATATTATATTATTAAAATAATTATAATATTATTATAATATCATATTATATGATAAAATAATAATATTAGAGTTATTAATATAATTATGATATTATTTGTTATAATATTAATATTATATTATATTACGACTTTGACTTTTAGATTGGGAAGATTGTAAATTTAAAATTTCATTAGGGGTATTATTGGTATTATGAAAGTTTCATTAATTATACTAAGCCACTTTTAAGGAGATTTCATTAGGTTGATTCCCGCACAATTTAAAAGCTAAAGTTGTTTTTATGCTGCTTTTGAGTTTGGCTGTAAATTTTTAAAAAAATCTTTAAAAAACACTTTTAAAGAGATTTACCAAACACTAAAACCAACTTCTTTTGCTACATGCAGAAACCGATTTTGAGAGAGAAAAACAATATCGAACTAAGCCAATATGTGGTAGTGCCAATGATATTGAGGTATGAAATAGTACTCAGTTAACAGCCTTTGATGGATGAAGGAATGGTGCTGGTATTATCTATGAGAACATAGTTTAGTGAGCCGCATCCATCTGATTAATGTTCTGTTTTTTTTTTTTTTTTAATCTCAAATTCTACACCAACGTAACATTCTTCTCACAAGTCACACCCTCCCCAATTCTTTCAACTTTCTCCTCTCCTAATCTCGCAATTATAGGTTGATTTGTATTGTATTTGTTCATGTTTGCATCTTTATGCTTGTAATGTTCAAGTTAAGCTTCATAATAAAACATTATTAATCATAGCTTGGTATTTCAAATATTGTCACTAACCGGGATCTCCTTTAATTGTTTGAGGCTTTGGGCCTTTTTGACCAACATTCACATTTTGATTGAAAATGATGCGGGCCCGGAAAAGGAAGTAGACCCGCTTCAGAAAATGGGCGGGGCAATCAGACCTGGTTTTTATAAGGAAAAAAATTATAAAATAAAAAAAGTCTTTAATCGGGTTGGGCCTGTTACATTATAGGTTTAAAATGGGAAGAAAGAGAAAAATAAGTTAAGACTTGAGATGAATTAAAATTAATAGGTTAATAGTTTACATAAGTTAATAAATATGCCAAATTACTGTTTTTGTCCATAACTTGTCTGGTTATGAACCATAACTTGACAAATTATTGTCCATAATTCACAATTTTTGTCCATAACTTGTCTGGCTATGATTCATAACTTGACGAGTTTACCCATAATTTATCTGGTTATGAACCATAACTTGACATGTTATGGCCTATTAATTTCTATAACTTAAAATTGGCTTATATACTTAGCTTTTCATATTAGCTTATTTTCTACTATTTTCCTTTAAAATGATGGCCTGGTCCGGACATTTAAGGGAGAAAGAGGGAAACAGGCAAAGATTTAAGATAAATTAAAATTAATTAGCCAATAGTTTATATAAGTTTATAAATAGATCAAATTACTGTTTTCGTCCATAACTTGTCTGGTTATAAACCATAACTTGACAAGTTATTGTCTATAATTGTCCATAACTTATCTGGCTATAAACCATAACTTGACAAGTTTGTCCATAACTTATCTGGTTATGAACCATAACTTGACAAGTTATGACATATTAATTTCTATAACTAAAAATTGACCTACATACTTTCTTAATCTTTTCGTATTGGCATATTTCCTACTATTTCCCGACATTTAAACAGGTTGAGCTGGGCCTCGACCGATTCAAGATACGGGATTTGGAACAGTGTGTTTGGACCAGTGTAAACTTGCTGCTCTATTCGATGCTGATTGTACTTATAATTAAACTCGGCCTACAAATAATTAGAAGAGAAAATAAGAGATTCAACAAAACATCAGAGCTCAAAAGAAGAAAATCATCGAGGGGATGTTTGTTTCATGTATCTGTCTTTAGTTCTGAATTATAATGCATAATTCTCTACAGTGTTTTTCTCTTACAAAAAATTTAAATTTCAAAAATTAGAATCATGAATCATGATTTTAAATCCATGAACCAAACGGGCCCCAAGTGTTCTCAAATCTCATTCTATCTCCATATTCAAAGATGATCACCTTAACTGCCTCAGATAATCTACTAAATTCCAGTTTATCTTCATTCTTTACTGATGTAAGGCATAAAGCTGAAGCTTTCTTCTTCTAAACAATCTGTAGATCACAAAAAAGTGCACGTCAAAATCAGTGTTACAAACCAAGAGTTAGTCAATTGTGTACAAATGCACAAAGGATCTCCATCTTTTGGCATAGAGCAGGAGACCAAACAACAAGCTCAATCGGATCAACACAACACGCAATAACCACTAATTGTGCCTTAATCTACGCAGAAAATAGACTCCGTTTAGACCAAGTATAACAAATTTAAAAACATGATCAAGCCTAAAGCCAATATATAAGAAAACCTGCTCAAAGGGGTGTTTGATCTGGTTAAGCCCACATTTTATTCTGACTACAATGGATTTCTTTGCCTCACTTCCGTAAAGTAACAACTCGAAAATATAGGTAGCTGTAACCCAAAATGTAGGCCTAGATACCAAAAGTATTTATCTTTTTCCATGGTATAGTTGACATAACTCAATGGCTAGGCTTCTAAAATTTATAAATGTAACTCTTCAATATGCATAATGTTCATCGTACGAAAGCAGAAACAGAAATAGATATACTACTCACCAAGGTCCTTGTCCAACTCCAAAGTATTTGTGAGGAGGCACATTCAAATGCTTCTTAAGAATCCACCTTTTTCTTCGAATTCGAACAACATGTGGCCATTTGACAAATTGACTCAAATCCTTCTTTGGTGGTAATGCACCATCAATCCCATACTGTAATTACAAGTTCCCAAAGACAATCACTGATACATATATGAAACACATATTTCATTGCTCTAAACATGATTATGATTATGATTATGAATTCTACAAATATCAATATAAAAAGCTGTACTTCTTCGACTGTTGGAAAATCTTCAAAGAGCAAACAAGGGTGACAAAATAGACTGCAAACAAACTTCAACGCATTTCCCATAACATGTTAGGACTAAGTGGGTGACCACATGCTGTGTGAGTGATAAGAACCCAACTTGAATTGAGGAATTGAACAGAAAAATTATATTGATGAAGTAATTGAAAGAGATTACAAGATAGATTGACAGACGTTCGAGAGGTCTGCTGGCTCTCCCAAGAGTTTTCCCAATTCACTCTAATCCATTCTCCCGCCTTTAGTCTCTTTCTATTCCTTATATACTACTACTAACTAGCTTAACAAACATAACAAACCAACCCTAATAACAAATCACTAACCACTTATTATATTGATTACTAATTACTAATATAATCCTATCAGTGAGGTTCTGAAAGTGTAAAGGAATGGATTAAACTATTGCCCATCGATTGTGTGGATGTGTGAGTGGGGAACTACATGTTGCGTGCGGTGTTGGAAGTGCACTGAGGTTGGTGAGTGAAAGTGAGTTTGCATGCATCTGACTGAGGGAGCGAAAGTGAGAAAGTACTTACAGGCCGCTTCTTCGCAGCTAAGGGTGCCTTCCCACATCTTATAGGACCCTATAAGCTTAACAGCACAAGTCAAAGAAAGTAAAAAATTAGTGGCTTAATCTGACAAAGAACTTCAGCCAAGTACCGTCCTGAATTAAGCGGGACAAAAAATTCAGATTTATTCCTGTTTTCATAAAAGAAACTTGTGCAACCCAGACATACCAAGCAGACTATCATGCAAAACTAATAGATACTTCTTTGAAGTTAGCATTTATAAACGCATAGAATACATAAGTAAAAGCTTCCCTCACCATTTTTCCCCCGATTATTGTGGAACCATAACTCAAAATAGTTTCCTTTCCATCAATTAAGCAAATCTCCAATGCCTATTATTCCTTTTCAATTAAGTATAGGCAGGTTCAATTTCAAACTAACCTAGAAAGTAGTAACAAGTAAATTGTCATGCCTACACTAAACGATGCATCGATAAGTAGATCTCAATCGACTAATCAAATTTTAGTTAATAAGCCAAAACACTCCAATCACTGATAACACTTAGCATAACCATTTTCTCCGCGCACACACACACAAAAGAGTAAACTTACAACATTTGCACAACAACAACAACTAGTGCATAAAGGACGTCAAATTCCAGTTAAACGACGTCAAACAAAACAAACTTACATTGTATTTATTCTTGCAACTTACATTATATTCCATAGAACAAAAAAAAAAGGTTGATGAAAAAAAAAGATCAGGCAAGAAAACATCATCACGACAGATCCACCTTCAACTGCTTCAGTGATACCACTGTCAATTTGTTTGCCATAGCACAATTACATCATATTTATACTTGCAACTAAGCTTGTTCCCTTCTACGCACTGAGACAAGACTCCCAGCGTACAAAATTCCCAACCAACTTGGCACCGCCCCATGAACCATAACATTCCTAATCTTTTTGCTGCAAAGATTGTAGGACACCAGCCATTCATCAGTATTTTGCCCAACCATAAGGAGTTCATCATTCTTCCAAAATATGCGTGGATAAAATCTGCCTTCAAAGAGTTGGATCCTTAGATGTTTGACCCAACAACAAGAACCTTTAGCACCACTGGAACAATCATTCATCATCCGCACTTCTAAATACAATATTGGATCCTCACTTTCTTCTGAAATGAAACAGAGGGCAACAACTTCGCTCCACACTGCAAGTTCAATATTTCCTAACGTTTGAAGGTCTCCAAGATCATTTGGTAAAGGTATCACACCAAATACCTCATCACTCATATTAAAAGAAAGGACCGCGTCGAAGTAATCAATGTCGCAAACAAGCCAATAAAAAACTCCTTTGCAAAATACTTTTTTATCAGAATATGTGCCACGAAGTTCGATTTGCATCTCAATCTCTTTCCAACAGTCAGTTGTCATACTATACACTTCAGCTACATTCTTAATCTTAAAACAACCCTCCACCCAAGAAGCTCCAAACCTAACAACCTTGTAGTCATTAGCCCTGGGATCATAGCCAAATCCCGTTTCCAACAGACAAATAATATTAAAGCATGGTGTCGGAAGAACTCTGGATTCCTTGATTGCGGGATTGAACAAAACAGCATTTTCCCCTGAATATATTATGCAAAAAATGCCATCACAGTGACAAAGTGAGTCAACGTCGTCCGCTCCAAACGGAAAATTCAACGCTTTAGTAACACATCGAATGCGGTCATTCTCATCATAATCACCATAACCAAAACTTGTGAGCAACGAGAATCTTCCATGACAATCAACGTAAATCAAGGATGAGGAGGGCGAGATCTTGCTGTTGACATTGTGGAGATGCTTGGCCACGAATGTCTGGTCGGAGATGACATCATTGATAAGCGCGAACCACGACTTGCAGACACACTTGCACCGAATCAGAGACTCGGTAGGTAGCCGCGACATTATCTCTACAATAAGCTCCTTTGGCAGGTGATGGTAATTACTTGCCATTTCTGCAGCACTCAAAACTACCAAGTCTTTTTTGAATTGATATTTGTTTGTTCAAGCCTATAATAAAAAAATTTAAAAATTTAAAAAAAATTTTAAAAAAAAAAGCTTTCAAGATTCGGTATGAGAAGAAACTCACAAAAATGATCAATATGAAGAAGATATAAAAATGTAGATTATCGCCAGTTTCTTAACAGACCAATACACTCACCAAATTCTTTTTTTTTTCGTTCGATTCACAACTATACACACACACGCACACAGATATATATATATATATATATATATATAAAGCAATTAATTATGCCAGAAAGGGAATGATTGGAATGAAAATACGAGAGAGCACAAAACCCATTATTCCTGAGTGGCTTGGAGGAAGAAAACTCGAGAGTGAGAATTGAAGAAGAAGATTTTAATTTTGAAGATGTTTGATAAACTTAGAAAATTACCTGATCCACGGCCACTGAACCAGTGAGAATGCGATGGCGTTGCTGGACCAGCGACGGCTACGACGGAGACTGACTGATCAGGTTTTGAGTGGGTCTCTGAAAGCTAAAGTAAGACTAGTCCCAAGTCTCAAGTCTCACGTCTCAACTGATTAAAAAAGAATAAAGTTAAGCTTGATAAATACTCTTAGAAGTGTATAAGTCATAATTTTTAAATTTTATTTTTAATTTATAATATTTTTAATTAAATAATTACATTAATTAAATAATATTTATTAAAAATAAGAGATAAAAATTTAAATTTATGCACTTTTAAAAATAAATTTTCTATTTTTTTAAGAATATATTTTAAATAATGAGATTAATTACATTAATTCCTCCATAACTATCCTTTGGCCCTGTTTGTTTCTGTTTTCATTTTCATTTTTCATGTTTTTCAAAGTAAAAAATTAAAAACGGTTTTAAAAACGCGTTTGGTGTAAGTTTTTTTAAAAAACAAAAACAAAACCGTTTTTGTCGTTTTGTGAAAATCAGAAAACGAAAAAAAAAAGCTGTTTTCATTTTCTCCATTTTCGTTTTCGTTTTCCTTTTCCTTTTCTCTCATCAGCCTCCCGTTTTCTCTTCAGCCTTCCCCGTCTCAGTTTTTTTTTCTAACCTTCTTCAGCCCTTCTTGCCGGCCGAGCTCCTCCGTTCTTCTCACCGGATTCGTTTTCTCCGGTTTCCTTCTCGCCTGACTTGCGTCGTTGGGGCTCCTCCGGTTTCCTCCGTTCTTCTCATTCTCGTCTCGCCCTCTTCTCACCGAGGTATGCCCCTAGACAAAAACATTTTTCTGTTTGATGGGTTTTCTGATTTGGTTTCCTTCCCGCCTGACTTTGGTTGAGTTTTTTTAGCTCATTTGGTTGTTTTTTTTATGGGTTTTTTTGATCTGATTTTGACTTGATATACTTAACCAAATCGGTTGACTTCCGTTTGATTCAGTTAGTATTTTGTCTTATTTTTTGATATTTTTTATCTGACTTGCTGAATTTTTTTTTCCCTGTGAGCCTCCCATTGGGGCTAAATCAACCCCTGGGAGGCTAATATTGGGGTTGATTCAGCCCCAACGGAGGCCCCCCATTGGGGCTGATTCAGCCCCTGGAAGGCCCTCCCATTGGGGCTGATTTAGCCCCAACGGAGGCCCCCCCATTGGGGCTGTGTCAACCTCTGGGAGGCCCCCGTTGGGGCTGAATCAGCCCCTGGGGGCCTCCCATTGGGGCTGACCTGGGAGGCCCCAATGGGGGCCTCCCACTGGGGCTGAATCAGCCCCTGGGAGGCCCCCGTTGGGGCCGAATCAGCCCCTGGGGGCCTCCCATTGGAGCTGACCTGGGATGCCCCAATGGGGGCCTCCCAAGCCTCCCATTAGGGCTGAATCAGCCCCTGGGAGGCCCCCGTTAGGGCTGAATCAGCCCCTAAGGGCCTCCTATTGGGGCTGAATCAGCCCCTGCGTGTGTGTGTGTATACTTTACAAATTGACATTTATTTTTAATGATGAAAGTGTTATTTTAGATGTGTGATAAGGACGATAACACGAAATAGCAGGCCGCAATTGAGGATTTTTATGTATAACTGATATATGAAGAGTCAAAGACTGGGATGCAAACATCTACTCTGGACAAAAAAAAACGTGGATGAAAATTGCTAATGAAATAGCACTTAAGTTTGGTAAGCATTTCACATCAGACCAGCTTAAAGCAAAGTGGAATAGGCTTAGACATAGCACGAGGGAGTTTAAGGCATTAATTGAAACAACAGGGTTTGGTTGGGATTCTGAGGCTAACACTGTCACAGCTGAAAAAGAAGTATGGGATTCATATGTGGCAGTAAGTTTTGACCATTAACATCTTATGTTATATGAAAGAGTTGAATTGGTGTTTGGATTGCACATGAGTATTTACTCTTGTTTTCTTATTATGTCAGAAACATCCTGAGGCTAAGAAATTCAAGAAAGGGGGTTTGCAGAACTTTGCCCAACTTTCACATATTTTTTTTGGGACTATTGCTACTGGACAGGGGTCAATGAATGCACATACTGCCATTAATGTTTTGAATGCGGCGAAAAGGGCTGCCACACAACCGGAAGAGGATGAGGAGGGTACAGGGGACTCGGATGAAGTCCAGGGTGCAGAAGACAATAGAAACAGACGGTCTCAGGGTCCTACTACTTGATCCAAGAAAAAGGGCAAGAACAATACTGCAGTTGACGTGGCTATAGAGGCTTTGGCAAAGAGTGCTACCCTACGTAGTGAGACATCTTTTCAAAATGTTAATTTGTTTCAGCAATATTTAGCTGATAGGCAAGCCCGTACTATGGCATTAGCCGAGGCTCAGAAAGAGGATCCAACTACAAGTATTGAAACCTGTATGGATTTGCTGAAAGGGTATGAGGAGTATTTAGACGACAATGTGTATAATAAGGCATCACACCAGTTGGCTGTTGACATTTCCCTTAGGTCTTGAAAGCAAGGTTTAAAATTCTTAGGCATATGACCAATTATTGGATGCTAAGACAAAATGTTATACCAATAACTTGTTGTGTGATCCACAATTTAATTAAGATGCACGCACGAGATGATCCTCTATTTAGACAATATGAGGTCGATTTGCTCATAGAAGATATTGAGGGAGAACAAGAAGGGCAACAGGAACAACAACATGGTATGGATGCACAAGAAGCAGAAACATCTGAAATGGGTGGTCGGCAACAACATAATTACATGGTTAATTTTAGGGATCATCTAACTAATCAAATGTGGGATTCGTATAGGCGACAATAATTTAAGCTAAGATTGTAATTTTCATATTTTATTAATTATTAGTGTTTTTATTTGGGATTCAATTATTATTTATTTAATATATTAAATACTATTACATGTTTTCAAACATGAAATTACCAAACGCAGTTTCAATTTTTTTTTTTTAAAACTGAAATCAATCTCTAAATAAAACTACCAAACGCATTTTTAGAAATAATTCAAAAATGAAAATGAAAACGTTTTAATTTCCATTTTCATACAAAAAACAAAAACGTTTTGGAACCAATTCCAAACGCACCCTTTGTTTTTTAAAACTTAATATTTATTCCCCCTAAGCAATAAAACATTAACAAAATCACTTCCTCTGTTAAGAAATCCAACATGTTTTACAAGTGTCGCACTTATAATAGCTGTTGTTCTACAATCTAAAACATAATTACTATTTTACCCGCACACCTTATTTTTTTTATTCTAATTTATATGTACTATAGTAAAATAAAAAAAATAAACTTCATAAATTTTTATTCTAATTTGAAAAAAAAAATTTCTTATTTTCATTTGATTATTTTTACCGTAAAAAATATTTAAAAAAAAACTTCATAAATTTTTTATTCTACCAAAAAATAGATTCATAAAATTTTTAACTTATATCCATTGATTGAATGTTTCATAATTAAAAGTCAAAATTTAAATTAGTTTTAGTTTTAATTTCAAATTTTAAACCATAGAAGTATGAAAATACCCCCAAAAATATTAATTAAATATTAATTTCCGTTAAACTTAATGCATAGGGCTTTTAAAAGAGTTTAGTTTAGTTTAGTTTTTTAATTTGCTAGTTGAAGTCACGTGCTTCGCACGTGTGAGAAACGTTTAGGCCTTTTGTTAGTAATACAAAAAATTAAATTGCAAAAAAAAAACAAAAAAAAAAATGAAAAAGCAAAACATTTAAAGGATTAAAAAAATGAAGATACAAAAGTAAAGAAGAAAAAAAAGAGAAAAGAAATGGAAAAGAAGAGGCCGTCACATGATAATTCTAAAAAAAGTACTATTACAAGAGCCTTTTAACTTTTTTATGTATTATAATATTATTTTCTTAAGAATTCGGTAAAACTATATAATCAATAAGAAACAAAATAATAAAATTTCAAGCAAACAAAAAAAAAGAAGCAAAATTGTAAAAATAAAACATGAAATGCTTTCTAGCTATTTTGACGTAAATTAATTATTAAATTGTCAAATGAGTTTAACAAAATTTAATTAATAAACATAAATTTGTATATGTCTTAATGCGCTAGTTATTAGTTATTGAGCTAATGATGAAAATTAATAAAGAGCAGAAATGTACAGTAGGAGCCAGGAGGGAAGAAATGTAAACAAATGAGTGGTTGGACTTGTTAAAAAAGGGCAAAAGTAAAAAAACGGAAAATAAGTTAGAGATAAAACGAATCACATATAATATTAAATAAAATTATTTCCTACATATAATTAATATAAACAATATAAAAGATTAAAAGTAACCCATTGAGCAAGCAAATTTTTGGAGAGTATTTTCTTTTTCCTTTTTTTTCTTTTTGGGTTTTCTTAGAAAAAAAAACACTTTTTCCTTTGAGGGCCTTTTTGTCATTTCCTTAGTTAAAAATTGAGGATTAACCGGTCCAAAGTATAAATTATAGTACATTTAAAATGACCGGGTATATTGTTGCTAAGGTTCAAAATTCATTAAATTTAAAACCAACGCATAATGTATTTATATAGATTTTCAATAAAATATTTTGCATGCATTCTCATCTACCCCACCCCCACCCCCCCTTCCCTTACTTGGAAAGATCACAATTTAGAAGGGATAGTCTATAATTAGGACTGTTAAAAAAAACCGCAAAATCAACACAGATCACTAGCCAACTGAAGAAAACCGATCGGAAGCAAAATCGACTATCGACGGTTGGTTAACCGACTGACCACCATACATGGGCAATCGGTTGTCAATTCCAGTGGCCGAGGTTGTCAATTAAACCGAACCGACCAATCACTATTACACACTTAAAAATAAGTTTTGTCCAGGTGGAGGTTTGAACCTTCAACTTAGAGGATAAAAGAGCATCAACTAACTACTGAATCACATTGTCCTCATTGGTATCATTGTGGTCTCAATAATATTTATTAATATTTTACGCTTTTCAAACTTTGACAACTAACAACTGAAGTTGCAAGAATCCCACATGAAAAAGAGATGAAAAAATCCTACCTCAACTACTCTATATAAAAGAAGTGAGTCATTCCTTAGCCTCACACTTAATTTTGACTATATTAATAGTTAAAACTGGGCTTGACCAAAAGTTTGTTTTCTCTTAATTTTGACTATATTAATAGTTAAAATTGATGAAAAAAATATAAGTTAAATTTTTTTTTTAATTAACTTCAGTTTTGATGTGAACTGCTAGAAACCGACCATGATTTGATCGGTTAACTGACCGAAGGCTATCATCTTCAGTTCAGTTTCAATTTTTTAAAAACTGACGTAGTCAGTTCAGTCACCAAACCGACCAAAATTGTCAGTTTTAAACTAACAAATAGTCCTATCTATAATAGAGATGACAACAATGACAAGGGTTTGCATAGAGGTGACCTTTTGTTACATAAGAGAAACTCACTTTACTAAAATATATGTTTTATTTCGGCTCCGTTTGGTAGATATACTTAAACATGCTTCTAATTCTACTACAGTCTTTTTTATCTTATAAAAAATTTGAGTTTAAAAATTTCTCCTCACAAAATTCTCTACAATGAATCAGAATCACTGACTTAAACGCGTGAACCAAACGAGGCCTTCAAATATCAATTCACCAATCATATGAAATTTAAGAGTCGCCATAAAAAAACACAATAATCACATAATTCAACAAATAACTAAGATCTAATAACATTTAAATTTATCAAAAGAAAAAGTAATAACATTTAAAAAATACACATTAGAGTTTAGGAAAGTCGATGGTATGTATATCCAATAAAATAATACGACTTACTCAACAAGAAATTAAAATCTTTCTGGTTATGAAACGGAATAGCATTTTCCCGTACCTATATATATATTTGTTTCAATAACATACTTACCAGGTAGAGAGAAGAAAGAAAGCAAATTACCTAACACATAATTAATAACAACTCAACAAGAGACCAGTACTTTAGAAAAAATAAATAAATAGAAAAAAAACCGTAAAAGATCAGTTAATATGCAGCATCTGTTTACTACATGTTACCTGCCATCAAGTAAAATTATCATCCAATATAATCAAAAAGGTAATCTGTATGATGTTTCTATGATTGCCAAGATCCATCAAAAAGGAAGAACTCAAAAAGAGCTAAGAAATGGTTTACTGGTCTCATTCTTCATCATCGTCGTAGTCATCATCATCGTCATCTTCTTCTTGTTCGTCGTCATCATTACCATACTCCTATATATATATATATATATGCGCCATGCAATAGTCAGGACATTGGAAGCAAGTTTTTCAACTCTCTGAAATGTTTTTGGAAGTAACCGAACTGCTAGAGTCGCTTTGAAGAGAGAAGAGAGAGTTGACTATGCGGGTAACTTTTTGTAATATAATAGCAGTACTTAAAAGAAACCTAAAATTAAGCATGCATAGATAAAGCCTATAAGAAAAATGAAGTTTGGTTACTTTACCCTGTACGTTATCCTGCCAACATCATGGTCGTTAACAGAATCCTCTTCGTTGGGCTCCTGTAACAATAAATACACATGTACTTCTAAGAACAAGGTTGGCTAGAAAGGAAAATCGCAAATAAAGTACCTCTAGAAATAAAAGAGAAAATTTCAGAGAAAGAATAAAAACGAATATAGATATGATGAGATAGAATTACATTATTGAAGTACTTCAGAGGATTGGGCCATAAGTCCTCCTTAATTATCTCTCCTACCTGCAATTTCACGGAGAAAAAGCAAATTAATAAAGGAGTTTGTAAACGAAAAGGAAAGAGGAATTAATTTCTATGTGAATTTAACAATGGCCATATAATTTCGAAAGTAGCAGAACATTGAAAGATGAATTCACAATTAGGAAACTAAGAACCGTCAAAAGATGAATTCACAATCATGAAACTAACTGTTAAAACAATCATCATTAACCAATTTGACAGCGCGCATTGAAAAGCAAACATAAAAGAATAGATGCTATATTACATGTATCTATACGCAATCATAAATCAACAAAAGAAACAAATAAAAACTTGCCTCATCCTGAAACTCTATTATGTCTTTCTGTTCAGTTTCGCTAAACCAACTAAAGAAGCTGCATTTATAAACTGTTTCTTAGTGAGTCAACAAAGATCATGGCGAACACACAAGGTTCAATAAACTTATGCATGTATACTCGAATATAAAGAAGTTCATGACAGTGGCTGTAGATATTGGTTAAGTGTATGACATGGAACCTGAAGCAGCTTAGGAGTATGGAAAAGAATTTAAAAATAAAAAAATAAAAAAAAAAGTTCACAGACACAATGTACCCTATTTCTTATAACGCGAGGCAGCAATTAGATAGATTTATATGTGTCTATATTCTATCATGTATAATTAACAGCTCCCAATTTTTTCAATTAGAATTCATCTTGCTCTCAAAGTGCAGACTGAATGTAGTTCAGACATCTTTTATTTTTTATTTTTTACTTTTCCAAAAATCGCTCTTGTCCAGCAAATATGAGCAACAACTAACAATTTATATACTATTTATTACCAGTATCATATCCTGGATTTGTCACTGTTTCCTGGGATAGGAATTTCAATAAACAAATAAAACCTTTTGAAACTATTAGTCATGTCGGCAAATTTTCCATAAACAAAAAGGATTCTTTTTTAACTTCTGTCACATAAAGCAAAAAGATGGGAGCAGAAAGAGAAAACTACTTTGACATTGTACCTGAAGAAGAATCCTACTTTGTTACCAAGAAGATTTGTTTCACCAAGATTTTAATTTGTAAAACATACCATTTTACAGAAAACAGAGTGAACAACACGTTGATCATACAAATTTGTTTGTCAGTAATTCAAACCTTGTTTTTTTCTTTTTTTCTTTTTTTTTTCTTCCCTTTTCCCAGTACCGTTGTAAAGAAGTTTTATCTTTGTAAGTTACATTGTAAAGAACAATGGCTTGCCACATCTACGTATGCACCACTAGGTAAAGATCCTAATCCAACAGCAGGCATTTCAAACACTACCATCTGGAATAAATTAAAAGCAGCATGCCTACAAAAGATGAAAAGCATGTGGAATTAAAAGAATGGACCTCTGGTTAACAAGAGGCTGCTTTTTTCCTTTTTTCTCGTGATTAACTTCCTTAAAAGCAGCAGCCTACACAAGTAGTTCATAGTATGTTGTGATTGTCAAAGGAAAAACAAAAAGAACAGAATAAAATCTAGAAGGTGCAAGAGTGTGACATTACCATGCCCTCTTTCCACTTGATGGTGGTACCAGATATTTTAGTCGTTCCTTCATCAGAGAAGGTGAAGGTTTTTGAAAGCTTTGCATCTTCAAAATAAGGGTTGTTATTGAAATTCTGCAATGAAGAATTAATTACAGAAAAATTTAACAACAGCACGTAACCAGAATGCAACTCAAGAGGTGAACACAACACACCATAAAATTGCACTCAGCAAAAAGTAGATAAAATAAGGTAACGAAAAGGAAAGAATCAACAACTAGGCATGCTTAAAGGGGGAAAAAAGGGAGAGAAAGAAAACTTACAAACGTGATGGAGTATCCTGACTTTATATCTTTAAAGTCCTCCACATCAAGAGAGTATAAATACTTAAAAATCTATACCAGAAACAGAGAGAAACATATTAGAAATATAGAAAAATTTATACCGCCATCAAACTATGTCCAGTTACTGAAAAGACAGAGGTTAATCAACAGAAATCTAACATAACATGACTAGTTTAGACCAAATTGAACAATATGGCCGGTCAAATTTCCCATAATCATGTGTCCAACCTTCTGATCTTCATCACTCAAAAGATCAGAGAGTGCAGGATGGCTCAGGAACTGCACAAAGCAACAACACTAAAGTCACAAAGACGCGAAAGTTTCATTCTTTTGATGTAATTACACGCATAAAAACAGATATAAAGCTAATTAGAAGCTAATTAGTGATTCATAAACTAAAACTAGAGAATCTCAAGTATAGAAATCACTAACAGCGGTGAGCCAGAAATCAGGAATGGCCTTGATAACATCATTCCGCTTAACGTAGACGGGTCGGCGAATCTCGTTATACTTTTGCTCCACTTCCAAGACTTTGTCAGTGGCTTCTTCATTAACCTGTCATTAAGAATTCATATTCCAAACTTTCACAACCAAAACTAATCCTAAAATCGCATTCATTAGCCGCAAATCCTGAAACTCACATTCACAATCAATTCACATTGTATCAAAATCCTTTGTAAAACTAATCCAAAACAAGTAATCTCTTACGCATCACAAAAGAAAAGTGACAATTTATGACATTTGTTTCAAGAACTTTTTAGCAAACAAGGCGAAAGTCAAACAATTTTACATTAGATACAGTAACATGAACAAAAACCTACACACACAAGCAGAATCATGTTCTACACAACAATGACGACATGCAAGAACAAAAACACAGAAAATGTTAGAGAGAGAGAGAGAGAGAGAGAAACCTTGTCGAGGTCATCTTGAAGCTCCTGCAACTTCTCGATTGCGATAAGGAACTCCTCATCGACATGGTCGAATTCCTCGTCGGGAGAAACCTTCTTTTTCTTGCCCTTGTCAACCACCATTTCTCAATCAGAGGATTTTTTTTTTTTTTTTGTTCCTCCTTTCTGGTGAGTTAGACAAAGCGGAAGGGCTTACGGCATTTCGAAGTATTTATATAAGAGAAAAGAAGTCCTTTGCTCTTGTTACTTGCGGGTTTTTGTGTTATAGAGAGAGAAGAAGAATGGGACCCACCCACAATCAGAGTGAATCTGACATCATCGTAGGGTTTTAGACAACAAGATATTTTGGGGCAAGAAGGAAGGAAAATGTTGCTGTGTGAAAATTCTTTTCTACCCTTGTTCTCTTTGTGGTATTTCAGTCTGGATGAAGAATATTGGGTAATTTTTTCAAATATTTAAATGAATTAGTTAAGATTTTTATCTTTTATTAACGTTTTTTAATAAAAAAATATTTATTAAAAATTAAATACTCCAGACTCATACATTAAATTTTTTATTTTTCAAGAATATATTTCAATTTAAAGTTGGGGTGGGTTGGATATAAAAAGCCCATGATGAATATTCTGGAGGCCCACAAGATTAACTAACTAATTTTCTGTTTCTTTTCATTAGCAAAAAAAATTTTCTGTTTCTTTTTTCTTCGACTTCAAAGAATCAAAACACCTTCTTTTTCCCTCTGGGACGAGTTTAAAAACTGGGCAGTAATTTTCTAGGATTTTCTTGAAAAATGAGTTCTTTTTATTAGAATTATTTTCCAACAACTTTAAATACATTTTAAAATGGTGGTATTATAGTACACACTCCAAAGTCCAAAATCAATGTGCTTAATACCTCACACTATGATCCACCTATGTGATTTTTTAAGACCTCCCAATATTGATGTCATTTGCATTTTTGTTATGTCCATAACTTTGAAAACTTTTATTTTACAAGTAGAAAGGCAAAGAGCATTGATCTTTATCCACAATATGTGGGTAGCTTCCACCTCTCGTTTTTTCTTTACTGGTTCTTTTGGTGGTCGTCTCATTGTTGAGGCTTTAATAGTAGTACTTGAAATTATTTTTTCTCTATCATGGTTTGTAATAGAAATGCTTTTTTTCTATGATTTAGTGGTGTTTATCTTGTTTTTTTAGTGTTAAGACTGTTTTTAGTCCGTTAATTTTGTTTCTTTCAAGTGTTTTTTGTAGTCTTGGTGCTATGGATTTATCCGACTTCAGAACTTGGCGTATGTCTATTCACTTAAACGTTTCATTCAAATTTATTGGTGAAACTGATTATTCACTGATGTCATAGTTTTCTTGTGGTTTGAAGACGGGTAGCTCAGCATTTGTGGGTTTTTTTTTTTTTTTTTTTTCCTCATGACTATTAGTGTTTGTGTTGCTTTGATTTGAAATATATTATCCTTTTCAAAAAATAAATAAATTTTGGCCATTCAGAAATAAATAGAGATTGAAAAAGCTGAACAAAATGCAATACCAACAACAAAACTTCAGCCCGTGCATTAAGCATGAGGAGAAGTCCACTATAGATTTGCTATATGTTCAGCCGAATCGTATACATAGTACATGAGTTAAAATTCAGGAGAAAGTCCGATGAATAATTGAATATATGTATAAATAATTGCAGGTATCCTACAGATTGAAGCTTATCTAAGAAGGAAATAAGGATCAAAGCCGTCCCATATTGCATTGTCTTCTCTGGATCCAGGGATCAGATCTTTAATGGTTTCTCCAACGACTTTCTCATGTGATTTAACTACTAACAAATAGAGATTAGAGATCAATGGGTTCCCGAGAAATGGTTTCAGATTTCCACCTAGTTCAACCACGTGAGATAGCAAACCTGCGCCATTCTCAACTTTCCCGTTGAAAATGCAGTTCGATAGGACATAAAAGCCGAGTAAATTGGAATAAAGTGGTAGAAAAGCATCCTTGTGGTTGCCGACACCGCCAAACCAATTGAGTTCACCCTGTTTCTCACCATGGTCCTTCGTAAATGACATCAACCCATGGGAAAATCGCCATCTCCAGTTAAGTAGATATTTCCTAAACTGCTGTTTGTCCAACAAGTCAACTGCCCAATATTTAAAAATTGGTAGCTTCTCCAAATGGGAACAACAAATCTGACTGATCAACAGCTTCTCTTCGTGATGATTATCGATCTCCTTGTCAAAGACGCGTCTAACAAGATCCCCATTAGATACCTCGTAGTTTTCTGCTGCGTTTAGTATCGACTGTAAAAGACGATCAAAGTACTCTATCCAATAACCAAAGATAGAAGAGAGATGCTCAAAACTCAATCCTATCACTTTGTCCACTTGGGTTGGAACTACTTCTGATTGAGAGCTTCTAACAGATGATTTGCATGAGAAGCACGCCTGAACATCTATGGCAAGCCTTAGCCTAATTCCGTCATCCTCATCCTCCAGCAACTTGATGCATGTGAACCATATATCTAGTATTTGACGAGCATACATATTGACACCTTCATTCAGTTCAAAAGCAGAGCGCGGATTATTGGGTGGGAATTCACTAGCTGATATAGAAGAACCAACCAGTGCAGCTTGCTCTAGCAAACCAGAAGCTACAATAGATTCTGCTGCTGCCTTGCGCATGCTTACTGGCTCAGATGAAGCGCTGTGCTTTTTAATTAGGTTGGTGAAATATGAAATTCTGTTGTACATTTGGGCCAATTTTTCCAATTGTTCTGACTCAACATGTTCGATCAATTTCTTCTGTTCTACATAAATTAGAATGTAGCCTGCAAATAAACGTGCAATCCTCTTTACACAAACGCCCATACAGCATACTAGTGTTTCACGTGTTTTTGCATGCCTTGCGATCTTGTATAAGGAGATGAACTTATCCCAAATCAGAGACACAGAATCACAATCCATCCCACCAATATAAATTGCTTCAGTTGATCTTTTATTCTCGGCCTTCCTAAACTGCAGAGAGTTCCAGGTGAAAAGAATCCTCAGAATATAATACGAACATCTGTGATTCTTTTCTGAGTCTAGGAGCTTAAAGAATGTTGGCTGGAGATTGGTGCTGGCCCAGTGCTGAATAATCATGATCTCATTGCTGTACTGGTCATGACATTCAGCTTTAGATTCTGTTGATTGTAGAAACTTAAATAGCCACTTCAATGCTGCAAGTCGAACCTCGTATGCTGAATCTGACAGAGAGCGGACAAACCTTTCTTCAAGTCCTGCAAAAGTGTTCTCTTTTTCAGGCACATTCGAGAAGCTTGAATTCAGTGGAGAAGATAGTTGCGGCAACAGTAAAATGTCTTCAGTCCCTTCCTCAAATACTTGAAACACACAACTGAAGTAAGATACCGCGGCTTGCTGACGAAGTTCTGCTGTAGTTGGATCATAATATGGTAGCCCATAAGAAGCTTCTACATCTAAGCATTCTGTGGATAACTCCAAAAGTAGATTTCGGATAGCATTAAAGCTTCTGTTTGTATTGCATGTTCTAGAAATACTTAACATGTGATCAAGCACCTTTAAGAAAGAGGCATTAAGGATTGGGCAAGAACACAACCTAGGGCTTGCTATCCAGGAACACCTGAAAAGAACTTGAATCAAGTCAGATAGGATCTGATCTTTCTTTGAGAAATCAGCCAGATTTCGACAATTTGTATCAAGAAGAGAACCAAGTTGTAATAGTATTCCATGAATCCAATTGAATGAAGCATGCTGCGATCCATTTGTTTGGTTTGTTAGCCGGTTATCCACTGAAGGCAACTCAGAGGCTATATTGAGGAGCACAGTCTGCAATTTCTCATTAGAAACGAGACCAGTCAAAGCTCTAGACGCAAGAAGACGGACTTTAAGATTGCTTTGGGTCGAGCATCTCCTAATTAATGGCATAAGCAAAAAGGGATCTAGCTCATCTCCAGTTTCACTTGCAATTGTTGAGGGCTTGAGTCTGGTTAAAAAAATAAGCATAGGGCACAAGCTAGGGTGCACCACATTTGCCATGTTCGACTTTGAATCTCCAGATGACCCATTTCCAAGCAGCTGAGTTGCAACTTTCAGTTCACTCAACAGAAATGGATGCAATGAGGGATACCTTCAGTCAAATGAAATTTCATTAGAATTCTCCGAGAAAACATGTAACTATCGGAACTTAATCAGAAAAGTCCATGATAATGAGGAAGACATAAATAAGAGCTCTCCAAATTATTTCAAGTAGTCGTAAAAACACTGTATTCATCTTACTTAACTTTGCACATCCAAAGAGGTCCGGCAATCAAAGTCAAATGTAAGCATGTAAAAGTCAGAGCAAAGAATAGTCCAAGTCCAAGTCCAAGTAGTATATAAAATGTTTAGGTAATTAAGCTTCAATAATCAAGGTATAAATTAGCTAGATACAGGAAACATATGAATGTCTTACCTTTTCCAATCCTAACTTGTGTTTGAATAGAGCTATAAAAAGCAACTCGAGCAATCAGCCCATAAAGGTAATAATTACATTTCTTTAATTTCAATTGGCCTAGAATTTCGAAAGGGCTCTTGGGCACTAAAGAAGCTGCAGGGGTAGATTTCACTTCGAGCTTAAGAAGTGTGCAAAAATTTATTTATCACTTAAGTACATAATTTATCAACGTAGATAATTTTTTCCATTACTAAAATTTCCTCTGTTTCAGAAAAAAAAAAAAAAGAAAAAAATTATCACTTAAATAAAGAATATCAAAACTGCAAAACAGGCAAGAAACTACCGCTCCCCACTAGAATATTAGAATGACTTAATTGTATTCAATAATTAAAAAAATAAAAATAAAACAACTAACCTGTGGAAAAACTCAAGCCCAGTTAGTGCACGTCGTGAAGAATCTCGTTTATGAACATTGAGAAATCCAATCATTCGACGTACCAAGGCAGTGTATGCCAGACAAGCACTGTTCCTTACCTCCCAGTATGGAGAAGAGAACGAGCGAATAGAAAGAATCAAAGACTCAGCAGCAAAACCTGATGTATCTGTAGCTAGGTTGGTGTCATTGAAAGCTGCTCTGAGGACATTGAATGCATGAACAGTAGGAATGACACCCTCATCACGGATCTTAGAGACCATGTCACTGATATTCATATCAGGTGACCTTTTGCACTTAAAATCTTGGTTTGTTTGCATTGAAGAAAGCATGCACAAGTCATCGTTTGAGCTGTTGATTTCAGCTTGATCCAGCAAAGGCTGCTTAGCAACATCAATCAGCCACCGTAACGCCCATGGGAGGAGTTTCTTTGGTGCGCCTTCTGGCTCTGACAGAAATAAAGCAATAAATGCAGCAGGAATACCTGCACTCCTCCTTAATAAATTATCCACCGTTTGACCCTTTGCTACAGTTCTGTCCATTAGTTGCTCCATCCATGATTCTGTCAACTGACAAAGTCTAAAAAGGAAAAATCCATTTTAGAAAATTGCAAAATATGAATTAGCGTGACTACTGACTAGTTTAACAGGTAACAAGTAAGAACTAACAAATTCTGCAGATAAACCCAAGAGTCAACTACAGGCACTTTGTGAAGAGGACTTTGTAATAGACAGGATAGTCAGAGATCAGCCAGATAGATCAGAAAAAAGGGAAAAAATTAAAATTAGTTACGTGAATAATATTGCATCTAGTTCGTCGGGCCTTTCTGAATAGTACAGTGCATGCCTCAGCGCTTCCAAGCCCCATCACTTTCTCTTAAAACTACAGCAAGAGCAGTCTATAATTGTTTCCTTCTTACTGTCAGCTAAGATCACAAGACGATTGACTTAATATGCTAATTATGTCTTAAATGTTAATTTCTTGGTAAATACTAAAGAATAGACCTGGTTGAATTTAATCATTTCCAATGCTCTTTGATAGTATTCTTTTTGGTAAGAAGCAATCATCTTCTAACTATAATGGGCACGCTTGATTTAAATTGTATCCATTGAAAGCACACAAAAAAAAAAAAATGTAATAATAGAAATAGAAAAACCCATAGCTCGAAAATAAGATAGAACATACCGCGGATCATTTGAACACAGTAGACGATTACAAAGAGCTGTAAATCCGGCCCTTGTCTTGTCAATTGCACCATTATGCTTCATCTTTAAAAGGACTTCCAAAAAGTGATTCCCAATTGTTTCGAGTTGTTTCACCTCAAGCATTGCAGCAGATGTCCTAACTGATAATTCAACATCACTGGAAGAGCTGCCTTCTGTGTCTAATGATTCTGCATCATATGGCAAAGGGACCTTTCTTGTGATGGTCCCAAGAAGAAGACTAACCTGAAATCAATTTATTTCCTAACATTAGCTATCCATACTGTCCAATGAATCCACTTTCTAGTCACCATTGGTCAAACTGTAAAAGCAGGCAAAGTGTTTTTTTTTTTCTTTTTTCTTTTTTCTTTTTTAGGAGGGATACAGCAGGCATAGTTGATTATAGGTGAATGAAATAAATGACAATTATAAGGACTGTTTTGAATGAAATAAATGACAATTATAAGGACTGTTTACTTTTTGGCAAGAAACTAGAAGATAATTAAAAGCAGCATCAATGAAAAATAGGCATAAAACAAATAAGTACCTCTTTCATCGCAAGCCAGCAACCAACCATCACAACCTGGTCTGAAGACCTGCTATTTTGCACTAGTTTTGAAACTTTTTCTTCATCTTTGTCCGAAGGTGTGTGCAAATCCACCTCATCTGGAACCTCCGCCAAGAAACTATCGTCACCAACCATCTCATCCATATCCTCGGGCAGATACCAAGCATCTGCAGAAACCACCCAAAGTGCCAGCGAAGTAATTCGCAGCACAAGCTCTAAGAGCTTTGCCAATAAATGTCTCATTGCTGAGATACTCGACAACACTGCATCCAAGTTAAAGTCTAATTCCTCAAAAGTGTACCGTAGTGTCAGCAATACACCATGAACAAAGCTATTTTTGCATGCCTCAGAAAGATCCATCTCTCCCTCCTTTACAGCAGCATCCAACCAATCAATTAGTGACTTTATATACTCTATCACAGGATGTGTAGAGTTGAGAACCTGATAAGGCCTATTTGCCAGTTCTAGTTTAGGCTGTGAACAAGCGACATTCACTGAAGTGTTCACTATCCAACCTAGATTCAAAACGTACTTCCTGAAAATAAGCCGAAAAATCAAAGCTCCAGCCTCACTTTCTCTCACACGTGGACTGCAGACTAATTTCTTAGCCCATGTAATCATGTTCTGAACCATGTTTCCATCTGAAATTCCGGGCAGTGGTGTGGGATAATGCAATAGTATACGGAAAGAGCTCTCCCTCAGCCTATCCCAACTATCTATAACTGAGCCAACTAACAACAAAGTTGAATCTGGTAATATAATTCCTTCATTATAAGGATTAAGCCCCCTTTCAGAAGAAAAGGAGTCACATTTTTCTTGAGTTGCGGAAGGCAAGATAGACCAAACATTAAGCATTACGAGGATGAGATCCATAGCCATTATTTTTCTCTTGTAAGGAGCCGATGGATAGCAAGAGAAAAATAGGAAGCAACTCAACCACCTCATGAAACAAAAAAGATTATTTGCTCTGTTAGCTTCAGTCTCCTCGCTTCCATTTATGAGCTGCTTTTCATTATTGCTGCAATGATCATGAGGTTGCCAGTTACCCTGCTTAAATTGTCTCTCCAATGCAGTTCGAACCCGAGCAAAGAACTTTCTAAACAAGCTCGCCCACTTCATTTGAAAAGCTGTTGAGCTGGACCTCATGTTTAATGGCACTGCCTCCTTCAACAAAGTGAGCTCCAAATGGGAAAGCATACTAGACGTCTTAGGATTTATGAAAAGCGACTCTGCAGCATCAACACGGAGCGACTCATCAACATGGGTCAGTGCCAACACCAACCACTCAACAAGGACTTCAACCTCTATCCCCTTGACGCAAACAAGAGCTTTTTGACCAATGCATTTTGTATCTAATCCCAACTCTATTTGATTTACTGAAGAATCTTTGCACCAATCAATATCCCCTTCGATTAAAGCAAGTAAACGAGATACCTTGAGTAATGAAACTAAAATGGCCACTTTCTGTTGAACTCGGAGTTCCATGTTTGTACCACCGAGCTCAGGATATAACAGCCTATTTCCATCTCCAGTAGGGACAATGGAGATAAAAGCAAGCATAGAAAATATACTATCAACATCAATTTCAAGTAAAACCGGCAAGGCATAAGTATTCAAATTTGAGCGTAGTTTTGAAACTCCAGAAGCAAGTCCACATAGAACAGGGGACAAACAATGCCCTCTGAAAAGTGCATAGCCACCTTCAATTCCCTCACTAGCCCAACACTCGTCACGCAAGTACTCTAGGAAACACTTCAAAAACGACGTGGCTGCACAACACACATCATCGTCCATATATGCATGAACTGTCTCTGAAAGCAAGTGAGGACTCATATCCAACATAGTCCTCACCCCCAGCCTCTTGGTGAGCGAAGCCAAAGGAACATATCTTCCCTTACAACGTGGCCCCAAGCGAAGAAGATCAGAAGCAATCTTTTGCAAGAATGACTTTATTCTCTCACTACCTTCCGACCAATGAAGAGATGACTGAATGTCCAAGAACAGATTAAAAACGAGATGAACTTGCTTAACTGTTTGACTCAAAGGATCCTCTAAATTGTTCCATATAATTCTCAATACCCGGGTTCCCATTTCTTCCGGAATCGGGTCATAGTTATCGGATTGGATGGTGAGATTAGCTAACATGGAGGTCTTGATCTGTTGCAAACATATCTGCAACACAGTGAGTGCATGGAAGTTAAAATGGCTATCCGTAGGATTCTCACAATAATTGCACAACTCAGGCAAAACCCCATCATAAAGTATAGTCCTTGAACTATCTCCAGAAACAGTAAAACAAGTGTTCAGCACTGCTCTCGGAACCGCCGTTAGAATCCCTCTTATCACGCAAAGTCTACTCAACGAAGAAAAACTACGTATCTCAGAACACAAATCTCCATCATAAGGGACTTTCAAAACTGCATTCTCAAAATCATTCTCGGAATTACAAAAAACAGTTTGGTAAAATATACCTTGAATTATAACCAAGCCAAGATCTTCAGGACTCAGACAAACTTGCAGAGCAGCACAGAAGCTCACCCCAGCAGCCACATAACAGTCCCTTGAAAACGACAACGACGTCAAAATGCTCAAAACGACACTCAAACTCCTTCCCAAAACATTCGATTCCGAATCCTGATCCTTAAACTTGGAAGGAAAACGCTGAAGCAAGTAATACAAGCAAGACAAAGCCTCCTGACATTGCTCCATAACAATCGGCGAAGGCCGGGCCCACCTTTCGGTCTCCGAAACGACGCCGTTTAAACTCCCGACGACATCCCAAGCCACCAAAACCGCGCATTCCTCAACAACATCAACCAAGTACCCTACTTTCGGCATGCCCATCACCGAAAGCGCCGTTCTCGAGACGCGAAATCGCTTCCCCCCACCGTCACCGGCGCCGCCTCCGCCATACTCGGCGCAGAGATCGCGAAAGCAGGCGCTGATGACAGAGCGAAAAGCGCGGGCTTTGGCGAGGTCGGAGACGAGAGTTCGGTGGAGAGGGAGGGAGTTGTCGAGGAAGAGAATCCGCAAGTAAAGCTTGGCGGCGAGGGAGGCGAGAGGCTCGTCGGCGGTGAGGAGGAGGTCGGAGAAGGAGCAGGCGAGGGATTTGGCGTGGTTGAGTTGGGCGTGGAGGGAGGTGAGAGAGGTGAAGAGTTTGAGTTGGGAGAAGAACTTGTTTCGGGAGGAAATGGTGGAGAAGGAGTCGGCGTAGGAGTCCGGGAAGACGACGGCGTTGTAGGTGTAACGGTGGCGGTGTTGTATGGCTCTCCATTTGGCCGACATGACTCTGTGAAGAGAGAGAGAGAGAGAGAGAGAGAGAGAGAGAGAGATTTTGGAACTCGGAAATCAGTACAGCTCTCTCTCTCTCCTATCTCTCTCTGTTACTTGCAGTGTGGACAGCAGCAGAGAGAGGAGGAAGGAGGAGGAGAAGGAGAAAGTGGCGGCTTCGAGTTAGGGCAAAGCAACGTTTAGAGAGGGAAAATCCATGATTAATATTTTCAAACGACATGTCGTTGATTGGAGGTTTATTCTTTTGTCTCTTTTTTTTTTTTACGAGATTTCTCTGGGGTGGGGCTAGAGATGCAAGGACGGGCCGTTCTCCATAGGTCCACATGGGCCGCAGGCCAAGTCGGATCAGGCCGGCCCGTATAAAAATACAGAAAATAATAAAAAATAAGTTAATATGAAAAATTTAAGAAAGTATATAGGTTAATTTTTAATTATAGAAATTAATAGGCCATCATTTGTTAAGTTATAATTTATAACTAGATAAGTTATGGACAAACTTGTCAAGTTATGGTTCCTAGCCAGATAAGTTATGGACAATTATGGATAATAACTTGTCAAGTTATGGTTCATAACCAGACAAATTATGAACGAAAACAGTAATTTGGCATATTTATTAACTACGTAAACTATTGACTTATTAATTTTAATTCATCTCAAGTTGGCCTATTTCTCTCTTTCTCTCTAAGAATAATCTCAGCCCAATTCACACCACAGACTAATTTTATATGAGTCAGGTTGGACTGTGCCGCGAGTCAAGATGGATCGTGTCATGAGCCTTGAATGGGCTGGCTCACTCAAGACCCATCTTGGCCCATCATGAGTTTAGATGTGTCAGCTCATCTAAATATACAATTTTCAATTTTTTTATTTTTATTTTCTATTTTTAAATTTTTAAACAAGTTAACAAATATATAAGTTTAAATAGTCAATGAAAATATGAAAATGGATATTTTATTTACGATTACCTCATTAAATAAAAACTTTTTTAAGAAAAATCCAGTGTGACAAAACGTTAGTAAGGAAAAAACAGTACAATCAAGATAATTATACATAAGATGTTTACAAAATTACTAAAAAAAAGAAAAAAAAATGAAGATATTATGGGCCTAAATGGATTGGGTTGGGCCGGCCCATTATGGGCCTAGATGAGCTGGGCTGGGGCAGCCCATCATGGGCCTAGACGGGCCAGCCCAACCCGGTCTGGTTGTGATTTTTCATGGGCCGATATATGTTGGCCCAGCCCAACTCACCAATATTTATAGGCTGGACCGTGCCTTGAACAGTGACAGGCCGTGTCGGCCCAGCCCGTCACTGTATCATGATAGGCCTGGGCCGGCCCACAAGCCCTGACCTATTATTGCATCTCTAGTAGGGCCGAGAAGAAATCTCCATTTTCAACCCTTTTGCTCTACAAATTTTTTTTGATATGAGCTAATACATGTCCAACAGTAAAAAACTCTACTCATACGGGGATCCTAAAGGAGACAAACCCTTTTTTTTTAAAGGACTTTTTTTTAACGAATTTTGATGATTTGATTGAAGGGTTTTTTTCCCCTTGTTTTAATTTTAAAACGAAATTTGATCTTCAAATTTTGATATTTTACATTCGATATTCAAATATACTAGGCCGTTTGATAAATAAGCTCATGCGTTTTGAACCAAAATATTCAAATGAATTTATGTTTGGCAAAACCTTTTGAGGTTTGCTTTTAAAAAAATAAAAATAAAAAACATCCTATTAAAATATATAGGTTCACTGAGTTTTTGTCAGATTATTATGCAGAGAAGAATAGGTTAACATTATATGATATGCAATGTATATTTTTGTGATTTCTCAAACACGACATGGTTTTTAAATTACTAATAGCTTAATGGGAACAGAAGGTTTGGGGTGAAGGTCGAGGCATGCTAGGCAGTAAGCACTACCTTTAAGAATAGATTCCGCCCCTCTCAAATAATATCCAGGTCAGGTGCAAGAACAAACTTCGTGATGATCTAACTTACGACCTGAATTTTGTAAAGATACTTAAGTTTAGTTCATGTATTCAGAATTATAATTTAAAATTATTCTTTTTTTACGTGTATTTTTTATAAAAAAAAATATTATAAAAAATTATAAATTATGATTTAAAATTAAAAATGAATACAGAAAACAAATATTCTTTTTAATTACTGAGTTCTTAAACAACTATATAGACTATATAAACTTTGAACCTCTGGCACCAGTAATAAGTATGAAAGACACAACAACATTGAAGAACATGATTTAGGGACATTGTTTTACAACTTTCTACCACCTTTTAATTGATCAAAGCACGACAAGAGCTTCTGATAAAGTGTTACGAAGGAAAAGAAGTATAGTTTTTATTTTTATTTTTATTGGTATTATTATTTTTGTTCATTCAACTCCGGACCAAATGACTTTATATAGTCACATATATGCGAGATTAACATCAAGCTCTACCTTGGAGAAGCTTCGTACTACTCGAAGAAAACCAGCTACTTAAACAAATAAACTTGTGCTCTCCATTCCTTAAATCTAAAAGCATAAAAAAGAGAAAAAGAAGAAGAGAGAAAAAAAAAAAAAAAGAGAAAAAGAACCCCAATAGTACGCAATTAAAAAAAAAAAACTACAAAATGACTATTTTAAACCTTAGTATTTGTTCATTTGTACTCATAAAAAAAAAATAAATAAATAAACTCAAGTTACAACTTTATTTAAATTCATATTCTTTTGTAAAATTTGAATTTTAACTTAAATTTGAGACTAAAATCTAAGTTCAAATTTTATCTTAAACTCAAGTTCCTAAACTCAAATTTAAGTTAATGAACAATATTTTTTGTATTCTTAAAAATACCATAACTTTTTCATTTTAATTCTGATTGAGATTATTTTTTTATGCGTTTACAATGAAGAGACGAATAAAACCCTACCTATATACTCAATTAAAATTTTTCATCACCATTAATTTTTATTAAAATATTATTTATATACAAACTCAAGTTTTAACATACCGAAACACAAACTCAAAAGATTATCATCTCAAATCATAACTCAAATGTACATAACTAAATACAAACTCAAATTACAATTTCAACTCAAGTTATAACTCAAAATTTATACTTAAGTCACCATAATTTAAAAATGCAACTGAACAAGACTTTAGATTTTGAGAAAAAGATGGCACAAGACAGAGCTTCTAGTTCACAAGAGCAATAAGCCCGTTTAGTTGGAGGATTCGTTCTCTGATTCGAATCATGGTTTATGATTTGTTACAGTATTTTCTCTCATAAAAAATACACGTAAATTGAAAATAATTATAATCTCATAGTTCTAATCCATGAATCAAACGGGTAAAGTCCGAGTTAGTTAACCATTCTTTACACTCTTCGTAATGTCTCCAGATGCAGATATGGTGAAAGCCAAAGCAAAGCCTCCCTCAAGTCAGATTTCCTCTGTAATTCACAATGTGTTTCTACCTTCAGATGTTTCAGATCAGGCAACGGTGATCGGCAAAACTTTCTCAGTTTTTCTGGAAAGAAAAAGTCAATTAGGCCCATATATTTCATAAGAGTTCAACTAAATATTAAATTGTTGAAAATATGGAATCAGTTGGACTAGTTGAAAACTCTTGGAGCAATTGAAATATGAGAGAAAATCAATCAAATTAACGTACCAATCCATATTGCAGGGGACAAGGTGAATAAGTGATAAAAGTTCGGGGGTTATTTTTAAAATTTATCCTAACATTTATTTTAGAAGTTAATTTCGTGAAAAGCCTGAACTTTCTTTTTCTTTCAAAAAATAGTCCTTGTATTGAAAATTGTACGAAATTAGGTCCTTGAACAAAATAAAATGTGTCACAAGTAGTCCTCCGTAAATTAAATAAAATGAAAAACGTTAAATATAGAAAGTTGAACTAAATTTTAATCTCTAGACTAAAGAGTTATATGATAATTACTTAATTAGTCCCTCTGTGAAATAAATAAATAGAAAACATTAAATATGAGTAGCTTCAACCCATTCTAAAACTTTTTGTAATATTTTTTTTTCTTTTTTAAACAAACAATAAAAACTTTTTAAAATACATTTGACAATCTTGTTTTTGTGTTATGTTTTCTTAACTCGATAAAACAAAAATTGGCTAGGATGAGGCGTTAGTTAAGGGATAAGTCGATATCAAAGGTGGATGTTGGAGCTGAGGTCTGGATAGAGTCAATATTAGAGGATGAAGTTCGGTTCAAGGTTTGTACCAGGGTCGTTTGATCTTCAAATCAGGACTAGCATTGTAGAGAAAAGTACACAATTTATCATGATTTTTTTTATTTTAAAAAAACTAATTATCTGTGTCAGTCTGAATAATTGGGTGTCATTGTATCTTTATGTGTTCTTCTTATTAATTTATTAGCAATTATTTATTCTTAAGTGGAGTGGCATAGATAATATTTTTCACCATCTTAAGTGGTATTTCTGGTTTTTTCCTCGACTTTAGAAACATAAAAAAATTAGTTCATTAAAAAAATTACATTTTTCAAAAATTGAGAAATATTCCTCAGTTGCAAACAAAAAATTGAGAGCAATTACAAAAACAAAAGAAAAGCAATATTACTAAATGTATTTTCCAAAAATAAAATAAAACAAACTTTGATTGTTTAAAAAGAAATAGAAAACTATTTAAACATAAAATTATTATCACTCGTGCTACCTAAATCCAATTTTTTTCATCATCTCATGAAATTGAGACTTATTCAAGTTGATGTTTCCTATCTAACTTTTCTGCCGTGTTAATTTATATGTTTGGTTGCTTATGGAAACTTGATTTGATTTTCTTGCATTCCAATACAAATCAAATCCAACTCTTTTCATATCATGAAATTTGAAACTTATTCAAGTTGATGTTTCCTATCTAGCTTAATGAAAAACTTCAATACTGTTTGACTGTGTTGATTTACTTTTTCACAAAATCATGTACACACCCTAACACTGATTATCCAAACGAAAAGAGAGAAGTAAAAAACTTGGATTTTTAATGGGTTTTCTTTATTGATGACTTGGTAGAATTTCAGGTTTCCTCATAACTAATATGTTTAATTTTCCCCATATGTGGTCCTGAACTATGGCCAAGGGCCAAACTATCAGATGGCAAGAATCAGCTGAATTACAAGCCCGAACAGTGGATGATAATTGGTAGCTGGAGCCTGGAAGTTCTCTTCCAGAGGCATAGCTAATGAGTTAAAAACCGTCTAAAAACAATAAATTCAGAGTTGAGATAGGTTTGGTTGTATTTGTGACTATGGATTTGTGGATTTTGGTTCATTTTCCATCATATGCTCTTTGCAACCGATCGGAACAAGATTTCCGGCAGCAGGGCACCCAGATGAGGAGGAGGATGTGGCTGCAGAACATGAAGATAAAGCTAATAGTTTTTGGTATAAGGGTTCGTTTGGTAAGATGATTCAAACTAGGATGATTCTAATCATGATTCTAGAATCAAAACTATGATTCAAGATTTTGGGTTCAAATCATGATTTTAAAACCATGATTTAGAATCAGGTGTTTGAATCACAATGAATCAAGAAGGAGGTGGTTTTAAAATCATGAGTGATTCTGGTGTAAAACATCACATCAGATTCCAAATCATGATTCAGAATCATCCAAACCAAACATTGATTCTGAATCAGAATCATAATTCAGAATCACTGTAAACAAACACTGATTATGAATCAAGCTCCAGAATCATGATTCTGGATCTATTTACCAAACGAACCCTTAATTGCGCTGATTCTCATCACTGTTCTATCTGTTTGCAGAGGCTTCAATTGTTAATGGCTCCTCTTTGCGCTCTTTTTGCACCATCTGCATCAATAAGGGTTGGAGTTCCTCGTACAGTTTTACATTACCCGTCCTCTCACAATTATTTTTTATTGCCATTTCAGATTCTGATATAGCCTCCTGTATATAAGACACTGTATGTATAGTTTCTATGCAAACTCTCTTCTGGTCTTTTGATGCGTGGAAGGTATTCGGTTTCTTTATTTCAAGAATGTCGAAACAATGAAAAAATTGCAACCTAGTGTGATTCATTCCAGATTTGTTGTTCAGCAGTGTTAGTACTCATTTTGTTGAAGCCCGTTCAGTTTGTGTTTCTAGTTTTCTTATTCTCACAACCTTTCCATGCCAAGCATTTTTATCACAATCTTTTGATCTTTTGATCTCTAAGTACATATCACGTTAAAAGAAAAGGAAATTGGGAAAACAATGACATTAAACAAAGGTGCCACGTATCATTCAAGAATTCCTTTTGCTTTTTATAGTCCCCTTATAACAATAATACATCTATAAAGAAAGAAAGACAAATCTATTGAGATACATCTTCAAAAGAATATAGAACGATGGTATTCCAATAACCAGGAAAGAGAACATGCGCATTATGCGTGGTTTATTCGGTCATCTCATACAACAAGGTAGAAAAAAAAGGCGCATTCCAACCAGAAAATGAAGATATAAATAAAGGCAGGCAGAACTTCAATACCTCATGCATTCGATTGTAATGAAGCACAAAAATAAGGCGTATATGAACCACCGTTTTTACATGTTGATCTCCATTTTGTCTATCAACCTGACCTTCCCAAACCAGGCAGCAACACAGAACACAACGGGACTTGTGATCTCTTCCACGGCCACCAAACTTTCTTGGTCAATAATCTGCCAAAACAAAGCAGCACCGTGTTATAACATCTTAGAAAATATGTTCTGATTCAGGACTCGTCATAACAAAAAAAGAATGAGAGGCTCCAGTTCTTGAATATCTTAAATCATTTAAAGTTGACAAAACAAATCAGATCATATGTTCCCTTTTGTTCTAGAATACGAACTTTAAAAGTACTAAATCCCATATCATTTTGTTCTAGCTGTCCAAAAGAAACAAGGGCTTCTGATGAGAAGCATGTTTCATGTGTCACCTCAGCATAATCAACTCTTCCGCCGGCTTCTTCTCTCGCTTTGATGACTAACTCTTTCAATTATCGACAATTAGCTTGACTCTTTTCTGCGGCAATTCTAGCTTTTGACAAAGCCCTGCTTATTGACAATGCCTGGAGATGCAGAAAAAGAACAGATTAACTACCAGACACAACATCTTTCATGAAATTTGAAAGGTTGAAAAAGAAAACTTTAATGGGAATAAAAAAAGGGTAAAATTAAACAGAGTTTCAAGCCTTGGAAGAAAACCTGCTCTCTTTCTTCAGGTGAGAGGTACACATTCCGTGAACTCATTGCAAGGCCATCACTTTCACGAACTACTTCAGAACCTATGAGTTTTATGGCAAAATCAAGATCCCGAACCTGTAAAAATCAACTCAACAATCAGTTACCAAGAACCATCCATAACTTCCTGGTTCCTATCACAGAATCATAACATGCAACTAAACCCAATTGCTAACTTCTCATAAATCACTAAAAGAAAAATGCTCTTGCTCTAGAAGAATAGAACTTGCACCAAGTTAGCCAGTTTCACACGTAATCAAAGGCATGCGCCTATTTTTCATACAACCAACATTCATGCTCAAATCACAAATGAATTCTGTCCCTTTTCCAAACAAATAAAAAAGAAAACTTACAAAAAAGGAAAGGAAAAAAAAAAATCCTCACCATCCGCAGAATAATTCGCAGCTGCTGATAATCCTTCTTCCCAAACACGGCAACATCAGGGTCAACTATATTAAACAACTTGGTGACAGCAGTGGCAACTCCTCTAAAGAAAACATTCCTACTCTTCCCACACATGCCCTTCTCCAATCTCTCAACTTTGACCCACGTTTCATGTCCCAACCACTATTCTCCAAACACGAAACCACTCCAACATCGCTCTCTTCATCACCACCACCACAACCATTAACATTTTTCACACTTGGGTTTGTCGTTCCATAGTCATGCAGATTATGAGGGTGGAAAACGACATCAACACCGCCGGGAACACCACCACAACCATTAACATTTTTCACACTTGGGTTTGTTGTTCCATAGTCATGCAGATTATGAGGGTGGAAAACGACATCAACACCGCCGGGAACATCCATGAGCTTCTGAATATCGCCATTGAAATCAGATGGGTATGTAGAGAGGTCCTCGGAGGGAGAAAACTGGCCTGGGTTTACGTAGATTGAGACAACAACGAGGTCAGAATGGTTGTGAGCTTCTTTAATGATTGATATGTGGCCCTCATGCAGATACCCCATTGTGGGGACGAAGCCTATGGTTTTGCCTTGGGATCTCATTGCTCTTGACCATTTTCTCATTTGGGTCTTGTCTGTTATTATCTCTGGTTTCTTATTCGCCATTTGAGAACTTGTGGGTTTTGGATTTGAGCGTTTGGGATTTAGGATTTGGTGGATTGATAGATAGACTTACTTGGGAAATTGATGAAGAAAAGGCCTTTTATTTTCTTTTATTCTCTCTTTTTTTTAGAGGAAAAAAAATGCTATGTGGGGTTATGAAATAAGAAATGTAGGGTCCGTTTATTTTGCTGATTCGAATTTATAATTTGAGTTGAGATGTGATTTTGTGTGAGAGTTTTTTACTGTAGCAAAAAAGTTAGATGTGACTGTTTCTGAGAGCTTTTTACTGTAGCAAAACTCGAATTCTAAACTCGAATCGACGAAATGAACGGGATCATAAAAAACGTAAAGGAGAAGAGGAGAGCGGAGAGAAATTAATAAAGCAAAATCCAATGCAACAGAAAAAAGCAAAGCTAACCTTTCGTTTTCGCCTCTGCTAAATGAAAATGGAGAGCTAGTACAAACTAGAAACTAGAAAATAGAAATAGAGTAGGAAAAAAAAACAATTTAATTATAAATTTTTAAGGTAAATTGTACTATTACATCTTAAATTATTTGCTTTTTACATAATACACTTTAAATTTTTAATTTTAACAAATTACACTTTAAAATTTTAAAATTATTTAAAATTTTAAAATTATTTACAATTAAGGGTCAATATGTATAATGTCATTAAATTGACGATTTAAAACACATAATTCACACATAAAAGATAAAAAATATCATTTTTTAAATCATGGTAGTGTAAATTTCATGTTTTAGACTTTCAATTTAATAATGTTATTAACTATTAGACTTCAATTACAACTGATTTTAAAATTTAAGATGCAATTTATCAAAATTAAAAATTCAGAGTCTATTATGCAAAAATTGAGGGATTGTTCTTTTGCATTTTTAAGTTAAGGTGATTTGAGTGATGATTTTGAGTTGAGTTTGAGTTATAACTTTAGTTGAAGTTGTAACTTGAGTTTGTGTTTGGATGTGCACATTTGAGTTATGATTTGAATTGAGAATCTTTTTAAGTTTGTGTTTGGGTGTGTCAAAACTTAAATTTGTATTTAGACAATATTTTAGTAAAAACTCAATGGTGATAAAAAATTTTAATAGAGTATATGGGTGGGGTTTTATTCGTCTTTTCGTTGTGAATGCATAGAAAAAAAAAGTTATCTCAATCAGAATTAAAACGAAAAAATTATGACATTTTTAAGAATAAAAAAATATTGTTCATTAAATTGAGTTTCTGAACTCGAGTTGAAAGAAAAATTTAAATTCTAATTTAGCCTCAAACTCAAATTCAAATTCGAGTTTAAATTTAAGTTCAAACTCAAAATTTATAAAAAATATAAATTTAAATAAAATTGTAATTGAAATTTAAACTTTTTTTTTGTTTGTTATAAAAGAACAACCTCTTAATAGTTTGTGATGAAACAATGCAATTTTTTTAATTCGTTTATTTAAATATAAAATGACTAAAAACCCCCCAAATCGAAACCCCTAAAACACACCAAAATCCCTCTCCCTCCCTTTTCACTCGCTCTCACTCTCTCTCTCTCTCTCTCAACAGTACCGGCCGCCATCCCCAGCCATCGCCGCCGCCCAGACCCGACGACACCTCCCGTCTCCGCCGTACAGAGCGGACGGTGTCCAAAAAGCTGTGAGTGGGTTCATTTTAGGCATCAAAGCTGTGACTTTTTTGTGTGTTTCTGCAAAAACAGAAGGGAATTTTCAACTACTGTTTTGATTGAAGCAAGTTTGTACCTTTCTCTTAAGTTTTTTTCCTTTTTTCTTTTTAATTTATCTTTCAATGGCAAGTATAGGTTTTCATTTCCTTCCTCGCTTTTGAAGCAGGTTTCAACATTTCTTATGATTGTGCAAACGAAAAGAGAGAAGTAAAATACCTGGAATTTTAATGGTTTTCTTTGTGTGGAAATACAAATTTTGTAGAATAGGAATTGAAGGAGGTTAAAGAAATGGCCGGAAAATCGAACAAGAGGAGGAACCGGAGAGTGAATTCTTCGGAATCAGTTGAAGTTCCGGCGAATCCCACCGGAAACGATGATAACTTGGAACAAGCTCCGGTGACAAATGAGGACTCTTCCGGTGCCAGGTCGGAGGCGAAAACCGAACCTGAAAACGACAATTCGGCGACTCAAGCGAATCAAGGTGAAAAGATTGGTGATTTTAGTAGGGTTATTTATCAATTTCAATTTATATGTTTGGAAGGAATTTAGTAGAAGCTTTGGCTTGCAATTATGAGATTATTTGTAAAAGCTTATTCAAAAAGCCGTCTTTTTTTTTGTGTGGTGCATTTGAACAATGGAGATAGGTGGATATATTGAGAAGTTTATGTGCAAAAATATTTGCATTACCTAGGTTTTAATAAAGAACCCACATGTGTTAAGACCCCAGGAAGCAAAAGCAAAATCTAAAGAAATGAAAATATAATGCTCCATTGTCCATAGCCATTTCTTCTCGCCGTGGCTTCAGATCATCCTTTTTTGGTAAACTTGTGATTTTTCTTTACTTTATTTAAATTGATTTTCTTGGTTCCTATTACTTTCTTTAATAACTTATCAAAATGCGTTCTTTTAGTGAATATGAATATGAAATTTGTGTATTCCATTTTCTTAATTGTAATTTCAGAGGATAGAAAAGGAACTAGAAAGAGAAAATCGTCAAAGTCTGGTGGCCAAGCCAAAGAGCACAAGGACCAACTGGAAAGGCTTAAAGAAAAGGTTAGCAAATCCACTTCTTTATACTCTTCTTCTCTTTTAGATGTAAGCATAAAACTGGTTTGGCTGTTGAGGGTATTTGAGTCATTTGTTATTGTTTTGCAGGACCCAGCTTTCTATGAATACTTGAGAGAGCGTGACCAGGAACTTCTGCACTTCAATGATGAGGATATTGATGTAAGTTTGTAAAGCAAAACAAAAAAAAAAAGGTTTTTTTTTTTTTAGACACGTTTGTCCTGAACTTTTTGCAGTTTGATACTTTCGTCTTTGAAAATTTTTTCTTAACAATTTAGCCTTGATTTTATAAAAATAATAGCATTTTATATTAATTGTTAATATCGGGTTAAATCTGTGGAAAAATTAGTTTTTACCACCTTGAATTTTTCATAGATTGACACTTGTTGGTGTCTGAATTAGTCTTTATATTTGCTTAAACTTAACCCCTGTTAAAGACTGGAATTGACTTTTATTTGTTTTGGAAATTCAGGGACTAAAATGTTAAGAAAAAATAGTTTATGAATGAAAGTGCCAATCCACCAAAAATTTTAAGGGGCACCAAGTGCTAAGAACCCAAAAATGGATGTTCAACTTGTTGATGCTTCGAATGGATTCTTAAAAGTACTCAATGCTCTTACCTTTTTTTGCAGGAAGATATTGGTACCGACGTGGAAGTGGAACAAATGGAAGTAGATGACGAAATACAAGATGATGGGGATGAAGTTAGTGGCCGTGAAACTGCAAAGAAGGAAGAAAAACCTTTTGCGCGGGTTATAACCACTGAAATGGTGGATTCGTGGTGTAATGCTATCCGAGAGGAGGGAAAGTTGGCTGCCGTACGTCCTCTTATGAGAGCTTTTCGCACTGCGTGTCACTATGGTGATGATGGCGGAGATTATTCGTCGACGAAATTTAGTATTGTGTCTAGTAGTGTTTTCAATAAAATTATGTTGTTTGTACTCACCGAAATGGATGGAATACTTAGAAGACTGACGAAGCTTCCTGCTTCTGGAGGGAAAAAGGAGATGATAACAGATCTGAGAAGCACAAAACAATGGAAGACCTACAATCACTTGGTGAAGTCGTATCTTGGGAATGCTCTACATGTTTTGAACCAAATGACGGACTCAGGAATGATATCGTTTACTTTAAGGCGGCTAAAGTTTTCTTCCATATTTTTGGCTGCTTTCCCAAGTCTCTTAAGGAAGTACGTTAAGGTCTGTACTTCTTTTTATCACCTGTGGTTTGACATATCTAGATTGACTCTAATGCACTATGCAATGCACTCAAATGCTTAAGATTAAATTGATCAAAAGTCAATCTGTAGCTGATTCTTGACTTCTAGTGGTACTAGGTTTCAGTGTTTTGTTTTTCCACTAACATGCTTCTTTTAGTTTTATAAGTCAGTTAAGAAGAGAATAAAACTGTTCTACCTTTTCTTTCAGGTTGCCCTGCACTTTTGGGGTACAGGAGGAGGTGCCCTTCCTGTTGTCTCCCTTCTATTTTTAAGAGATCTATGTATTCGGCTCGGAGCTGATTGCTTAGATGAGTGCTTTAAAGGGATATACAAAGCCTATGTCTTGAACTGCCAGTTTATAAATGCATTGAAATTACAGCATATCCAGTTTCTTCAGAATTGTGTCATTGAACTTTTTGGAGTGGAGATCCCAACTGCATACCAACATGCCTTTGTTTTCATTCGGCAATTGGCAATGATCTTACGGGAGGCCCTTAATACGAAAACTAAGGTCCTATTCATTCGTTTTTACTTGATAGCAAACATCATTCAGTTTTTCAGCTATTGGTTAGTTTTCCTTTCATAAGATGCTTGTTGTTCTTCATTAAACTTAAAGCTCAATTGAACTAAGGTACTAAAAGTTTTGTTATTTCCATAACTAATTATTGATCAGAAGGTTCAAAGAGTTTTTCTTTTTTGTATGTATTCTTGCATTTCACATGTGCTTTGTTCTTGGTTGCTCTTCTAGGAAGCATTTCGCAAAGTTTATGAGTGGAAGTTCATGAACTCCCTTGAGCTCTGGACCGGAGCTATTTGTGCCTACAGCACAGAAGCCGACTTTAGACTACTAGCATTTCCTCTAACCCAAATCATTTCTGGGGTGGCCCGTTTAGTTCCAACTGCCAGATACTTCCCTCTTCGATTGAGGTGTGCTAGAATGCTCAACCGGATCGCTGCTGCAACTGGTAATTTTATTCCAGTTTCAATGCTGCTTTTGGACATGCTGGAAATGAAAGAGTTGAATAGGCCCCCGACGGGAGGGGTGGGAAAATCTGTTGATTTGCGAACAATACTTAAGGTATGTATACGACGAGCATGAACATATTTATTCCTCCAATCGCACTACTTAAAGACTTTTTTTATGATGAGGGTGTGGATAATTTTGTCCTAGGTTAGCAAGCCCGCTTTGAAGACCCGCGCATTTCAGGAGGCATGTGTGTATTCTGTTATTGATGAGCTTGCTGAACATTTAGCTCAATGGAGCTACTCTGTCGCTTTCTTTGAGTTGTCTTTTATTCCAGCTGTACGGTTGCGCAACTTCTGCAAAACCACCAAAGTTGATAGGTTTCGCAAAGCGATGAGGCAGCTTGTCCGCCAGGTAAGCTCTTTAATTAGTGACGAATTGCTTCTGCTTGAGCTTTTTAGGGGTGTTAAATGTGGAATGCTCAAAGTAATTTTCATGCTTTATTATCATGTTCAAAGGTATGGTAGCATTCAGCTAACGCTCTATCTTCTTCAATATGTTCTAGGTTGAGGCTACCTCTGCATTCACAAATGAAAAGCGCAAGTCAATTACTTTCACACCAAATGATTCTGCAGTAACTTCTTTTCTCCAGGTATGTACTTGTTTAGTTTCCTTATTTTCTCCATTTTAGCAGATTTTTTCGCATGCCTTCTATTATGTTTCATTTTCATGCTAAAGTTGCTTCTTTAGTTTTTACCTTTTTAATTACTGGGTAGCAAAGATAGTTGGAAAATCTCACAAATCCCTTTTGTTCGTGAATCTATTTAGTACAAAAGTATTGTCTTGTCCGGCCTGAGAACTTTTTTGTTTTGCTTGTAGGATGAGAAGGCAGCAGGGGCCAGTCCTCTTACGCAGTATGTCTTATCTCTTCGCGAAAGAGCTAAACAAAGAACCGATGCATTGACGGAATCCAGGTTTCTGATCATTACGTAGTCTTTTTTAGATTTCTTTATATCCGTTTTTTCATGTTTGAGATTCTAAGTCTAACATGCTTGTTAATCCTATTATTCTAGTGTCCTTGTTGGTGAAAAATCATTCGTCTTTGGGAATAAGATGCGGGGAAGTGGTGATGAAGAAGAAGATTATACCCTGGATAATGAAGGCAATGCCGCTTTCAGTTCTTCCTGGTTACCAGGAAGCGATTCCAAGTATAGTTATCACATCTCTCTATCTCATTCTATCTTAATCTAATTCGTGTTTTATGATTTACGTTTTGTTATGTTTGTCTGATTACCAGGGCTAAACAACCTAAAGAATCGAACAAGAAGAGGAAAAAGAAGAGAGAGACAGAGCAATTTGAAGAAGATTTTGCGAAGGATGAAGATGTTGTGGAAGACTTGGTGCTTAGTTCAGATGAAGAAGATGGTTCAATGAGCGATGCGGTTCCTTCTGACGAGGAAGATGATGAAAATGGTAAGCCACCGAAACAACAAAACAAGAAGAAACTATCAATAAGCGCATTGAAAAACAAAAAAACTCGCCCGAAGAAATCAAGGAAAGGAAAGAGGGCGAGTTCTAATTAGACTGAGTCGTCGAAGAAATGTAGTTCATGTAAAACGTTCTTCTGTATTGCGATTTTGACCCTAAGTTTTGTTTTCTCATCATTTGAAAAGATAAAATTTCAAGGTAAAGAGGCCTATTTTGGAATTGGAGCTTCAAATTGTTTTATCCACAGATAGAGTTGTCAAACGTGTCATGCCGGGCCGGTACGACACGCTTGACACCAGGCCCATTAAGGGTCTGGGCCGTGCCTGGCATGACCTTGCACAATGTAGGGCCGTGCTTGGGTTGGGCCTGAGAAGAAAAACTCAGGCTCAGTCCAGGCCCTTGGCCCTCGTCCATAAGGGCCAGGGCTGGGGCCCAGCCTTTCACGGGCTGGCCCCGGCCTTTGTATTTTTTTTAAGTTTAATTAAAAAATATATATCATATGTTTCAAAAGATGTGATTTTATTGAAGTGATGTAATAGTACACAAATGACTGTCTCGTTAAAAATCTTACTAAGTAAAACCCGTAGAGAGATCGGGACAAAACCTTTGCGAAGGAAAAAAGAGTGTAGTAGCTAAGAATAATAAATTACAAACCTAAGTGTTTCTAGAAGATTCTGTTATTTTTAAGTTAGAAAAATATTCTTACATCAAATCATCTGTGTATTGTTGTTTTCGTCTTCTGACATATTCCCAGTCTTTAATGCGCATTAGTCCCTCCAAAATATTTGGATGCATTCTGCTTCTTTTCTCGTCAAGAATTCGGTTGATTGCGCTAAAAGCTTGCTCCGATGCTACCGTTGATACTGGAGTTGTCAGAATGTCACGAGCTATTATGGACAGTGTTGAAAAACGATCGGTCTTACTCTTCCACCACTGTAAGATGTCTAGTTTGTCGTCATCGATTACAAAATTTACATCAAAATATTTGACTAGTTCCGTAGACGCTTGTGTTGAGGACGATCCTGTTGTTTTCTCTTTCTTCTTCAAGAAACTCCACGACGATCCTTTAGGCCCCGAATTGGTAGTTGACGACGAAGTTCTCTGTTCTTTTTGACATGTGCTGTATTTTGCTTCATACAAACAAAAAACTTTTTTCTAACATTTTCTTAGCGTCAGTAATACTTAGTTGCATATCTATTTCTAAATTCTTTGCAGTAGCAGTCATCAATGATTCAGTTCCATCTACTCCGCACTTAGTATCTAAAATGGTTGTAAATGCATATAACATAAGACAATCTGACCAATAACTTTTAAATTTATTTTTCATTAACTTAACTATATTTTTAAAAAGTTTTGTATCCCTATAATAAGAAAATGTTTTTGAAATATTAAATAGTTGATGTATAGCTAAATGTGCAGTAGGATAATAAACTCCAGAAAGTAATTCAGTAGTATTGTAAAAACTTCTAGAAATTTAAAAAAATACTCAGCAATCTGCCAATCAGGATCGAAAATTAAAATTTGATTGTTATTACTGTTTACGTATGTCGTGATAATCTGTGAATACGGGAGTGCTGCCTTCAACATTAAATATGTTGAATTTCACTTATGTCTCACGTTAGTTGGAAACTTTTTTGGGCGCATCTGACTGTTCCTGCAATATTGTTTGAATTCTTGAGGCCGAGCTCCAGAACTAGATGTGAATGATAATGATTCTCTAATATTTGTAAGATTAGCTGAGATATGTTCAATTCCTGCCTGAACTACTAAATTAATTATGTGACATGCACACTGTTGATGAAAAATTTCCCATCCAAATGCTGGTTTCAAACTACGTTTAAACAGATTAATTGCAGCTGTATTAGCTGATGCATTATCAAAAGTAATTGTTAAAACTTTATCTTCTATCCCATAAAACTCAAAAATTTCTATTATTGTACTAAAATTAGATGTTGCCTTATGATGATATGGACATAAACGAAAACCAATTATTCATTTTTGTAAAACCCAATCGTCATCAACGTAGTGCGCTGTGACACATAAATATCCAGTTTTATTGCACCCCTCCCACAGATCAGAAGTGCAAGAGACAGTAGCATTAAAAGCCCTAAAATTATCAACAAGAGATTGTCTCATTGCATAAAAAACTTTCATGCAATCAGAGTGAGTTGTGTTTCTACTTACCCGTTTAAATTGTGGGTAAAAGGCTGTCTCGATGAATTCTTCGAACGAGGCATCATCTGCAAAAGAAAAATGCAATTCGGCACTAGTTAGAAATTTAGCTAGTGCCTCACGAACACGTTGTGCATCGTATGTAAAATTTAGTAACCCTTGTGATGTGAGTGATAGTGTTTGTTGGTGGGAGTCCACACTCCCACCTTGGTGCAACGGTAGACATACTTTTCAATGTCTATCCAGATGACCAGTATGTTGAGAATGGAGTCCTAGAAGCATAAGATGTAATAGGATATTTATTATTTATTTAATAAAAGAGTTTATTCATCATTTTATGTGTATATATTTGTGAATATTTTATAAATATCAATGAAAATTTTGTGATTATTTATGTAACCTTAAACATTGTATATAAGTGTTATATATGAGAGGATAATGTTTATGGATAATAATCAAAAAGCAATGTTCATAATGAATTTAATTAAAGTTCAGAATCTTTAATTAAAACATTATTAATACATGTCATTCCCACTTAGAATGGAACGGTGTTATCCGCACTGTTAATATGGTGAGATATTGAATGAGTGTATTTCGCATAATGAGATTATGTGGAACAAGGACACAGACACAATATGAATTTCTAATAATTTCCGTTAAGTATAGAAATTCTAATTGAGTTTACCGATGGTCATATATAGAATTATTTTAATCCTGAGTTCTTAACAGACTCCTATTTATGAATTTGTGTATTTTAATTTACTCGGTACGGATTCTGAGATCCTGAATCATATTCCTTGTATTTTGGAGACATGATGAAGTAGGTA
>NW_010366577.1:1023920-1026826 GCF_000414095.1 Morus notabilis | reverse complement strand
GAGAGTTCAATTCCAAGTTTATAGTGGGTAACCATTGGAATTAATAGAATTAATTAATTAATTAAAGTGTTTAATTAATTATTAATTTTATTAGAGCTCGGGATTATAGGTCCATTAGTCCCCGCGTCGTCCTAGTAATTCTACTAGACACAAAGGGCAAAATGAGAATTTTAGAATTACAGAATTTTAAATTAAACACTCGAAAATAATTAATTGAGAATTAATTATTATTTAAATAATGTGATTATTTGAATTTGAACACATCTTGATTTATCCATTTAAACTTATTTGATAAGTTGTTTAATTTAGAATTCAAATTAATTTAAGTTTGACTTAAATTGGAATTTGAATTTGAGTCAAAATTGGACGACATGATAAAGGATGATTTTCTCTTCCTTCCCTATCTGCAAATTGGTGCCACACAGGGATGAGAATTCCTTAAGGTGGCCGGCCACACTAAGGATAAGGGAATGTGAGATTTTGTTCCAAATTCAAATAGGAGATAATTGACAAGCTTTATCTTGGAAATAGAAATTGGATTCCTTCTAAAAGTTTGACTTCTACTCTATAAATAAGAGAATAATAGAAAATTATGGACACAATTTTTGACCTAATAAAGTGTTATGGCTGAAATTCTCTTAGAGTAAGGGAAGGAAAAAATTCTCTAAAAATTTCACATCGTGCATGCGTTGGTGTTTGTGAAAATTCGAGTGTTTATTGTAACCCGTTTTGTCTTATGTGTGCCCACACACACGTTTTCGTGGATTCTAGGAATTGACGTGGAAGACATTAGTTTTTTAAACACAAAACTTTGGAGCAAGGATTGTTCGAGGTCAAAGAACTCAAGTTATTATCCTAATCGGCCGCCGGATATTTTTCCTAATTGAGTTATTAATAAATGAATTAATGAGATTTATTTTATTCGTGCATAAATTAATATAATCTATAGAGTATCTCAAAGGTTTTATGAAAATTTTTGTTATACACGATCCGCCTTCCCCCACACTTCCGCATCCGAATTCGATTCGAAGACCAACACAGTACCCCACCCTTTTTATTAGAAAAGTACTTTTTACAATATTTATATACCGCACGAATTTCCATCTCACCTGTTTTTGAATTTGGTCGGGGCTCCTCGGTGAAATGCTGCCATGCCGGAGAAGTTCGCGGTCTTTTTCCTCTGCTGCATTCTCTAGCTTCCTCGTTGTGTACTGAAGCATTATCCACTCGAACATTTTCTGGTTCAGTGGGGGTGGGGTTGGGAGGCATCATTTCTTCCTCAAAAAATGCCTCATCACCAAACTCATGAATGTTGGAAAATTAATGGCATCGAGTGCGCAGCGGAATTTAAAAATTTTAATCAACGTCAAAGCCAAACAAGAACATGTTCATGATGCTATATAACATAAATACTAAAGATCTAAAACATACCTTTTTGAGATTTCAGGAAACTGCACATCTGACAGATCTAAACGTTCCAAACAGCAACCGAAAGAGCCTCAACCAACTGGTCTTCTTTGCTATTCTCCTTTTCACAATCGGTGTACGGGTGGGCACACGTCGTTTAATCTCCTCTAGGTATTCTTGATCTCCTTCCAATCACAAGAGAGCCAAAGAAAAAATTGTTCTTGAGAATTAAACAATTTTTCCTCTCAGGAATCTTTTATCAATAGCCTCCAAAAAGTCTCTCAAGTGATCTAATGAGTAATGTGACTTAATAGGCTATTTATAGTGTTTTGGAAGTCATACTTCCGTAACAATTAGGTTTCCCAAAGTTCTAATCGCATCCAGAGTCGATTTTGCCATGTCATCATGCATTTTACGTTACAACCGATCGACCGGTGACAGAGACGTTATAACTCACCGGTCAACCTGTCTTCACTAACCGGTCGACCGGACCGGTCGACCTATGACCGGTCTACCCAACCGGTCGACCTGTCTGCACTGACGAAAGTTGTTTTTCCTAGTTTTTTTAATACGGGAAACTTGCATAGAGTCTCAGTTTTGATTCAAACAACCCAATAGAGAAATTGCCTGATCAAAACAGTCATATAATAGTCTTCCCATATTAAACAACTCTTAAAACAATAATTCAACCAATTTATCTAGAATTAATTTATCAATTAATTCACCCATGAATTAACTTTGAACTTCTCGTTACGGAAATAACACAAGTTACCAATGTGTAGGAAATACACCGTATCGTTACAGGAAATTATGTGAGCTAGCAAAGGGACCCGATGGACATATATAAATCAAGCTCCTATAATCACAACGCTACTTGTAAACCAACAAGTCCGTAGCGATATTTCACTAAAAGCCTAGAGCTGCACTCTCGATTTATATAGCGTATTTACAAAGCTCTGATTAGCTCTAGTCCATGACTCAATATATTAGTGTATCATCCCCATAGGATATCCATAATCGACTTAAGGTCAAGTTCCGTTTTACCTTCCCGATTACATTTATCTTATGTTCCATTATCATACCATCGAAAAAATACTATTCGTATCATTACAAACAGTAAACCATTAGATAACACAGAGTAGTCCAATGGCTGAGCGCTCATATTTTCCAATCCACTGATAATGCATAAGAGGATATCATTGACTCTTTATAGGAGCTATGGATTCCACTATCTATGAATAACGAATCTACGCATACACGAGTCATACCCCCAATGTACCGGCAAGCGTACCTTTACATAATGTCAAGATGTCTCCCTTTAGTACATCAAAGGATACAAGTCAAGTATACAGGTTCATCATCCATCTCAGGATTAAGATGACAACAAATAATTCATCAAAAGTGAATTGTTTTATTCAAACAGAATTATTAATTAAAACAATTCAACTTTAGTCCGATCCAATATAGATTTCACCATTAGAAACTATATCAATGTCTCC